>NW_027105010.1:339829-363215 GCF_000696795.3 Halyomorpha halys | reverse complement strand
GTTTTACGCCTTTAAGCAAAAATCAACAACAACAACAACAACTTATTACGTAATCTGTCACTTGCAGATAGTAGTTATGTAGATTTACCAATTGTGTGTGTTGAATGGAGTTTTCTTATAATGTTATATTGTTTATAGGAATGAGCATGATGTCGCTCGTATTTCGAATGGATTTAAGAAAAGAAGGGAACAGTTCTCGCCCGTTAAAACTCTTATAATTATAACTAAGTATTTTTTTTAAATTTTAAGTTCCACCCTGGATTTATGACGTCAAAATATATATTTAATAGAGATGAAACATTACTTTACAGTCAGTTTCTTTGTGATTACTTTAAATAAATTAACTACCATATATTTGAAAGTGTTCGTCTACTATTGCGAATAAAAAATAAATTGACTTAACAATTATTGAAAATAATAAAAATATATGTTTTTCTCATTCAAACATCAAAAATATATTAATGATATTTTATAATTGTGGTCGCAGGAAGTAATTGTAAGCCGGTAGACTTGATTCGGTTGAGAAGATAGTGTAGTATTATTTAAAGAAGAATCGTTTTCAGATAAGTACTTTTTTTAGTTCCAAAATGGCTTCTGCTGACCGTAGGTATCAATTATATATTGAAAGACCAACGTCATTGGATTCAGAAGGTGGTTTCTAGAACGTTTTATTTAGATATTTTATCTTTAAGACCTTCTTTTGCTGCATTGTCACATTTACCATCATATCTCCCATATCTAAACCCTCAAAGAATGGTACCGTAATTGAAGGATCAAAATAAATCCCAACAAATCCCATCAAATCAGCTTAACCCTTCGTTGTAAACCTACTGACTGCCCTACAGTATCCTTTAATGTCGCTCTTATCCCTCTCCAACAGATCCACTACCTTGGACTACATCTGGACAAACGACTAACCTGGAATCCTTACACAAGACTGAAAAGACAGGAAACTGCATGTCGATATCGACTATTACAGCACTTACTTGACAAACGTTCTAAACTTCCAATTATTAGAAAAGACTGATTTACATGATAATTATAAGGCATATCTGGACATACGGAGTTGAGCTTTGGGGCTGCTCTAAACCTTCGAATTTCTCTCGAATCCTCAAAATCTAAAATCTTTCGTAGAACCCTCAATACTCCTACTTTGTCGTGAATAAAATTGTCCATTTTTGAACTTTTTTGACCCTTAAAATAATTATTTGTTTTACTTAGGTAGATAAGCCGTATATCCATATTTAAGTACGAGGTGTACTTAGCGAGCTATTGATAGATTAGCAAAAAGTAAGTTATATTATTCTTTCATGATAAATTTTCCTGGCCCAAAAAAAAAATAAATAAAAAAACGCGAAAATGAAATATTGAAATCAAATTATCAGCCATTCCGTGCATTTATAACAACTTTTTCATATTTTAAATAGTACAACAACTTATACATCGCAGTTGACAAAAAAGTTATATCACATTAGAAGTTAGTAAAAATCTATCTTGAAAAAGTGTCGCAAAATCAATTGTTTTATATATCGCAGGTACGGGAATGCTGCTATCAAAAGTTGGGTCTGGAAATGTATCCTCTTTATGAACCTCTATCTCGAAAATTTAATGTTAAAAAAAAAACAAAGTAATTTTGAACATATATTTTACTTATCTACTCATACCTCGCTGGAATGAAGCTTATAATAAACATAGTATGCATTTCATACTCCTTCTTCCCCCTTAGACTATGCCTATGACAAGTCGATCGCGAAATACTTTTAAGATAAAAATTAGATCTTATATACAAAAAAGTTGGGCACCCCTGATCGATAGGTTAGAAGTATAAAAAGATATTTTACATTTTATGGAGCTATTATAGCTAATACAAACCTTTTAAACGAAACAAATAATGTGAAATATATACATGATGGTACAAAAAAAAAAAAAATAAATACAATAAAATCGCTCTTTCACAAAAAATATTTACTAAATCTATCTGATAAAG
The DNA here is from genome assembly GCF_000696795.3 of Halyomorpha halys. NCBI lineage: Eukaryota > Metazoa > Arthropoda > Insecta > Hemiptera > Pentatomidae > Halyomorpha > Halyomorpha halys. Next base: position 361,228 of record NW_027105010.1, on the reverse strand, counting down.
GAATGGCATACAAAAACAATTATGATAGAACTAAAGCTGCTGGTTCGAGAATCAAGTAATTGGACTGTCTATCCCGGAGTTCCGTTTATCTTGCCTATCCATGGACTTACTCTAATTATTCATCATTATTGGTTTATAAATACCTCAGTTTGACCACATCAGCTACCGTGTAACCGATTTAGGAAATTTAAAAAATAATATACTTATTTTATATATTAATTTTAGCCATCCTCAAGGACATCTTCAATTATAAATTCTTCCTCACATTAAATTTAGAATTTCTTTTGCAGGCTATTCTGCCCAGGTCATTCATTAATTATAAGTTTAGTTACCTATTTTTTTAATTTAAAATCATAAATATCTAATTTTTCTTATTTTAAAATTATCCACCAAAATCACTACATATACATAAAATATGATTTTGGTGGATAATTTTAAAATAAGAAAAAATAGATATTTATGATTTTAAATTTTAAAAAATAGGTTTTTAACTTATAATTAATGAATGACCTGGACAGAATAGCCTGCAAAAGAAATTTTAAATTTAATGTGAGGAAGAATTTATAATTAAAGATGTCCTTGAGGATGGCTAAAATGGCCGAAACGTTGGACTGATGAAATAAATAAGTTTTGAGACAAAAAAGGATACAAGTTTTGATTTATTAAATAAATAATTACCTTGTCTCAAGAAATTTAAATAATATAATTAAATACTTATTTTATTTATATAAAATAACCTTTCATATAAACCTGTTATATCGGACAACATATATATATGTTGTTTTATATATAATATGTCTTGTGCCTCCTTACTTTAGGTGAACAAACCAATATTAGATAAAAAACAGTGTACGTGTTGTTCAAATAAAAATCTTTACGGAGGAGGGATATTTATTTACTTTGCACATTTTTAAAGTTTACTATTTTTGCGAAGTTGGTCAAGGATTTTGGTCCCACCCTTGGATTGGGGTGGAGGGAGGACAGATGGATTGGTCCCCAATTTTAAATGACAGCCGATGTTCATTACATTTACTATACTCTATAATATTGATTTAAAAAAAAAAGATTATGGATTTTCATGTTGTAAATAAAAAAATAATATTCATCTTGAATTAGAATATTTATTAAACATAGACAAATCAATAAGGAGGTAGACAAACAAGCATTAGTGCTCTAAGTATTCATTCATAACATATATACTGAAAAAAATGTATATGATTATAATTTCACCCCTAAAATCAAAATAAATAATAATAGTAATCAAAAAATTAAAAATGTGATATATGTTTGCAGATATATTTATGTATAGATATATTCTAATACTGTTACCTTTAAAATTAATTTTAAATGTAACGTATTTTAACTGTCAATCCCCACTACTTTTCTATAACATCCTTCCAACAGTTCACTTTCGTACTGACTTCCAGTCTTGTTCATTATTTTCCTTTATTCTTATCCCTTTTTTTCCATCTTTTAGTTTGTACTGTATTTTATATTTCTTCTTTTTTTTCGTTTTTTTTTTTTTTTCGTTTCCATTAATTATCTGAAACCTTTTAGTATTCTTTTTTTAATTTTTATTTTTACAGTACATCTTTTTTAATTTTTCATTGGCATCATTTAAGTGTTTGTATCTTTTTTAGACCTGATGAACTCCTGCAACGTGGGGCGAAACGTTGGCTCAATATAAACAGTTCAATCACGATTTGAGTTTTCTTTGACCGCCCCTAGAAGATGGTGCTTCTTTTTATTATTACTCACGGTCAATCAGCGATCTTCCAATAAAGCGATATAATACTAATAATAAAGCAATACTATAATACTAATAATAATAATAAAGCAAATTAAATAATAGCAAAATAATTTATATACAATTAAAGTTAAGTAAACTCAATTTATTAGAAATATTAATTTATACACCACAAAGACAATTCGTTGGTTTTTATTTATGTTTTAATTATTGGCACCATATTATTGAAAAGGGCAAGGTTTTATTAGGGTGCAGATTATGACCCGAAAAATCCCTTAACAATGATTATAACAATTATAATTATCAATGCTTATCTAAAATAACAGAAAAAATAATAATACTATATCTTACAATATACTGTGAAGTATAAATAGGCAAATTTTACATACATTATAAAATGTTAATATTACTTCTGTGCTGCAATTAATAATTATATATGTATATATAGGGTGTTTTGGAGTTAAGTGTCCTAACTGTAAATATAAATAAAGGATTTCAAAACATTAAAAAAAGTTTCTTGAAGGAATATAACTCGTTAACTCTTTGTTTATGAGATATTCACGCGTAAAAAAATTTCATAATTATGAATTAATTGGGTAATAATAAATAAATTAATATCTATTCCAACTAACCTAATTATGAAATGTTAAAATTAATATTCATGATAATTTTTGTTCAATTACCTCGAGCATTAAGAGCTCGGCGTCTTATTTCCTCACCACCAGTATTCGAACTGTATTGGATATTCTTTATTGTTTCGCAAATTATAATTGCCTTTCTGTGTAAAGAATTAAAATCATTTATCGGTATTGCGTAGGTTTTTTGTCTGATGTTAGCTCAAAAAAAAAAAAAATCCAGTGGTGGCAATAACACTGTAGAGCGTGGCAAAATATCCTGTACCGTTCGGTTACTATAACTAATAAAGAAAGATGTTGGTGCATAGAGAAACTTATTTATTTATTTAAGTGTTTCGACAACTAGGGTCATTTACACTGAATTTACAAAGTTAATAGATTACAATTGACATATTTACAAAGTTACAAAGTGAGAAAGTTACATTTACAAACTAACAATTACCATTACAATTAAAATTTCCATTTTTTAAAGTTGCAATTAGACGTAGTTAGTAAATTACTATATTAAATTTTGCATCCACTTATCCATGCTGGACAGTTAGACTATATGAGATCATAAATATTAATGATTTTATTTAATCAAATTAATTTTAATTTTAATTCACTTAAATTAAAGTGAATTAAAAATTGTGAAATGGTGAAATTGAAGGAACAGAAAAGGAAAAGAAAAAAAGGAATGAATTGAAATATTTGTATTTGGTGTATTGACCGAAATTGATTGTAAAAGGAAACTGTAGGGAAAAAAATTGTTTTCTTTCTATTTTATTATACCATGTAATTATATGTAATTTATATATGTCCGACTACGGATTGATAAGTATGCTGTGTGATATAGCAACCTGATGTATTTGGGCAGCATAAATGAATAAAGTATTTCTCTCTCTCTCTCTTTAATGTTTCATTAATAATGTAGTTTGAACACATATTCATTTATTTATTATAACCTAAAGAATTCATAACAATAAAAATCTTAAGATGCGAATACCTCCTAAGCCTCCTTCTCCTAACCGACATGCCTCCATTTGGATTTTTTTTCTTATTTTCAGATCTTCAATTCATAATTACCCGAGTGACATTGAACCGTCCTACAACCTCTGTTTAGTCATTAATTTCAATAAACACACTCATCAAAACAAGTTTAGCATCACCTCTTACTTTTATAACAGCAAAGGCACACTTTTGATCTCAACATCACAGCATTAGGTCATAATAAACAGAAAATTTTTAGCTTTGTACTTTATGTTATAACTCCTTGAATTTCTTCCTTGTAAAGTTCAGCAAATAACATTGGTGAGGCGAAACCTTTTTTGACGTGTGTGCATATTTAAAAGACGAAATAAAATAATAAAATGAGGTTAATTATTATTTTGGTCGTAAATTACAAATATATACTATACATCTGTAAGTATTTTTTGAATTCTGATGTTGAAAAATCATTTGATCCTAGTTACTTCTAACCATCACAGCTTCTCTGCCTGACTTATTCACACCCTTTAACAAGCTTAAGTGGCAAACACCAAGTACTAACAAGTTTGTTTTTTTCCTAGTAAGTAGTCTACTGAATCATAAATTCAAACATGCTAACGGTAAAAAAAAAATCACTTGCTTTCATAATAATTAGTTCATGTTTCTATTTAAAATAAAAGGATGAATTTAGTTAATTAATTAACTTTCTCTATACCATTAACCACCTTGATAAACAGTTGAAATGGCTTTTTCATTCCTCGGTCTTATGAATTCCGGAAATCAATTTTTCTTGGGGGTCATTTAAATTTCCCCTCTTCTCTAAATATTTGCTTATAAGAAACTTTCAATTTAGTTCAGCGCTATACAGGGTTACAGGAATAATTTAATAAAAAATTATAAATATCGTTATTGAGATAAAAGAAAAATATTCAACAAAATCCATTTATTTAATTTAATGTTTTTACTAACCTGTGTTAAATAGTTATCAAATTGATTGAAACTCAATTTAATAATCCAATAATATGCATTGAATTATCAAATAATTAAATTGTCAAAATATGATAAAAATCAAGATTTTAAAATGTTATCAAATAAATCACTATAACAATTAATAAAGCTTTAAAATATAGACTATGGTTTTATTATTATATAACATTGTTACTAAAATCTTAATACTCTTCCTAAAATCCTAACATTGCTAATAAAATTCTAAAACCAAATTAAAAAAAATAAATTACTTGGGGATTTCCATCAATTAACGATCAGCATCTAACTAATGACTCTTCCTCCTCGACTGCAAAGTCTTTTCCCTTCTACTGGCGTGATCTGTGAAGTTACATTGTAAGTAACTTCCCTGCTTAGCGGCATAATTAACTATTCTTTTACGTTTTAACTTTGTATTTTCTTTAGGATATACATATTTTTTATTTCGTATATATACGTATTTGTTTATTTGTGTGTTTGTTCCTATCTAAAACTATCGCCTTTATGTACTTAGAATAGATTTAAAAAAATAATGTGTTACATGTATTTAGTAGTTCTAAAAGCAAATTACTTATGTCTACATTATTTACCAAAAACATTTTTGTTCTTATTCGGATATGACGAACTTCGTTATTTTTTGATCTCTTCGAGTTAGTAACAACGAGGGATCACTGTTGTATGTTAAGTGATTTAGTTGGAAGATAAACCATTATATGCAGAGCATACTACAAACGATTCATTAATCTACTTCAGTCAGAAAAAGGCAGATAAAGCTCAGTGTTAGCCAGTGGCTTTGTAGGATTTAAGAATACCCCGGGGGAGACATTGCTAGATGGAATTTCTTTGTCACAATGGTATGGGCAGATAGAATAAAATTCTAAATTATGTATCTAAATCTATAAAATGTAATTTGTAAATTATTTAAAGTGATCACTTTTCAAATTAGTACAATTAAGTAAGATGCAATAAAAACATATATCAAAAACAACAATAAAAAACCTGCGTTGGAAACAAAAATCTCAAAAGACGAAAACCAAACTCGAATTAGTTATCCATTCCTATTTCGCCTAACTAATAAATACAACCCTCTATTTATATTTTTAAAATATACTTTCGATACATTTTCTCACATACCTTATAATAATCATTGAAATTCCCTTCCTAAGGATGTTTTTAATCAGTAGGGCAAATGGTAATTGAAATTACATTATACTGTAATTAGTATTTGAGATTTCGATGGTTCAACTAGTAAATGTACTTTCGGACCATTATGCCAATTATTTAGTTCATTCCAGCTATTGAAATTACTAATTACAATCGTAACTTCATTTCTGCGATTTCAAATTACTGTAAATTAAAACTGATTGTGATTGTCATTCCTTTTAGCTCAACACTGGTTTTAATTACACTCACCCTCTTCATTTCAGAAGGGTAGTGGAAAGGGGGTGAGCCCGTAATGTGGAACGCCTTGTATATAGAAATATTTAATGTTTATGCAAACATCCACACTATTAAACTGTATGAAAATGATTGGTGAAATAAATTATGGTTATAGTTTGGACAGTGAACTAATAATTATTATAAGGCTAATATAAACACAAAAGTTTTAACAGGAAAAGTTCAATTTATTCCGATTATAAGTCTAATAGGTGGTGGGACATATTATTAGAATGTATATATGTATACATCGACACTATATTGATTCAATTGTTAAAGGTTTAATTTTTTTTATAAGTTAAAAAACATTATTTATAATAGATATTACAATCTACCACACAGTTGTGGGCAATAGTTAGTAGTGATGAACGATCACATTCATACTAAAATAAAATAAAATAAAATAAGAATGAAAAATAAATAAATAAATGAATAAAAGAAAAAGTACATAAAAAGAAATAAAATCTTTCTTAACATATATACAAAGAGAAGGAAAAAGAAAATGAACATAATCAAACTATGTAGATAAAAAAATAAACAACTAAAATAAAAAATAAATTAAATAATCACCAGTCACATTTACACTATTATATACAATATTTACACAATCGACCTGAGGATCCCTGAGCCCACTCTATCCCCCTCGTGTGAGGGGTAGAGCAGAGCTCAAGAGATCCCAGCGCATCCCTCTCGCCGCATCACTGGTGATGAGCCAGTGGAGGCTGAGCAAGTGCGTTAAAGCCGCAAACACTCAACTTGAGTGGAGAATCTGACCATTGCCAGAACTCCAATTGTCCATTTTTATTTTACAATAAGTCTCTTGGCCACTGCCATTTCAACCTTCGAGGTGGATTGTAAGGATGGGTGGAACTAGATAAGGATTGAACCAAAGAATTAGGATGGTTAGAAAGGGATTTTTGAGAATTTGGTTAGTATGAAGTCAAGGACAAATCGGATATGAAGGTCATGGTGTAGTGATCTATTGGAAACGTAATAGGGTGCATTATTAACTATGGTTCTAAGGATTTTGGATTGAAAGGATTGGATAGTATAGTCTTATAAATTAAAAGTTTATTTTCTAGTGAAAGATGAGAGGTCCGGCTGAGCAGTCGGTATAGTTGGCTGAATAGTCTGTAGAGTTCTTGTCTTTTAAGTCTAGTATGTTGGTTCCAGGTGAGTCTTTTGTCCAAGATGAATCCAAGATATCCCACTGTGTTGGATCTGGGTAGAAAAATATTATTAAAAGTAACAATTGGACAGAAGCAGCGGCGGAGGGTGAAAGTCACATGGGTTCCTTTCCACTCGTTGACTTTTATCCGCTATTGGTTGCACCATTGCTCAATCCGGGTGAGGTGTGTTTGGAGATTGGATGAGGATGACAGGATCAGGATGGGAGGATAGGATAGCTGTATCATGGGTAAATGTTGCAAGGAACGTGTCGGGATTGATGGGAATGTCAGCAGTGAAGAGAATGTAGAGACCACTGACACTGCGAGACACTGCCTTGGGGAACTCAGATCTGGTAGATATTTGAGTACTTAGAATAGTACAAGAGCCTAAGAGGAGAAAAAAGGCAGTTATCTCACCTCAATTTTTGACTACTTTAATGAAAACTATGTATAATTAATAGTCAAAATTGATGAGTCTGCCAAGTATAGGTAGGGGGAATAAAAAATAGCGGCTGTTTCAAAGCGGTAAAAAAAACAACTAATTTTTCATTCGGAGCTCTATACCTCAAAAAGTAAGAACAACACAAGAAAACCTAAAAGAACAAAATTTAAAGACGAACAAATTTGCTAAAATATGAGCCCTAATAGAGTTATTTACGTTAAATAGTTTTCGAGATATAACTTTTTAAAAAGCAACATTTCATAAAAATGTTGTATGGGACATACTGAAAGATCAGTAGTTAGAGAATTTATTTTGAAAAATCTATATCTCAAATACGATTTGACGTACAGATATCTATTAGCACTCAAATTAAAGCTAGTTTAATGAACTATAAAGTATTTTATGATGTTTATCTTCGTAGGAGTAATAGTTTACATGAAATTTGCTAAAATATATTGATTTATAGTTGTTCGAACAAATTTTCATTTGCCAAATTTATATTCATATGTTAATATCATAAAAACTACTACCCCTTGCACCATACTGCCATTTTTTTCATTATAGTAATCAAAAATTGGGGTGAGATAACTACCTTTTTTTCTTCCCGGCTCTTGTACTAGAACCACTGCGACCTCAAAAGGAGCGATTAAGGTTTAGTTTTTTTTTTGTTTTTTTTATAATTTATTTATTGATATTTACAACTGTATACATATATACACATCAAGTAAATTTGCTGTAAGTGATATTATGACACGATAAAAACATGTGGAGAATCTACCCATTGATAGAACTCCAAAAACATTTCTAAAGGAGAAGATCTCGAGGCCATCTTCTTTTCAGACGTCTAGGAAGATTATTAGGTAGAGAAGGAGAAGCCAGGTTAGAAACGAGTTGGTTTTGGGTGGTTGGGAAGTTTATTATGGCAGGATTGGTATCTGGTTCTGGCCAAATCGGCAACATAGGGGACATTGAGGTCCTAATGGATGATTTGATTTGTGACAAAGGAAGGAGCATTAAGGATTTTACGAAGGATTTTGGACTGTAAGGATTGAATTCGAGAGGAATTAGATGGTTTAGTGGAGCCCCATAGCTCAACTCCGTATGTCCAAATAGGCCTTATAATAGTCATGTAGATCAGTCTTTTGTAATGGATTGGAAGTTTGGACCGTTTGTCTAGTAAATGTCTTTTCAGTCTTGTATGAGGATTCCATGTCAGTCGTTTGTCCAGATTTAGTCCTAAGTAACGGATCTGTTCAACGGGTTTAGTTTAAATTTATATATTTAAATCAACATTTTAAGAATATTTTAATTAATGTTATGGGTACATTCCAGTGCCGACACGACCAAATACGTGACTGTTTCTTGTATAGTCGACTTAATTTTAATTTTAAAAAAAAAATTTTATAAAGACTAACGTGAAACCAACATACTACACTACAAAAACAAGAACTCAACCAACCATTTGGGCAATTATATAGACTGTCAGATGGAAAATCTAAGCTTTCAACTGACAACAGATTGCAGAAATAAAACAGGCTGTAATAAATTCTGTCTGGATTTAAGGATTAGGACTGTGGGGACAGCTAAAACTTCTATCAATCCTTTCAATCCAAAGTCCTTGGAACAATTATACTCTACACCATGGCCTTAATTTCCCATTTGTCTCAGATCTTCATGAGAAACTTACTCATCTTTCTAATCCCTCAGCTCAATCCCTATCCAGCTTAACCCATCCCAATAATCCTTCACAAATATTGAAACAGCAGTGACCTATTGTAAATACAGTGTAACCACGTTACTCCGAACAATGCAAGAAACCGAACTGGCGTAAAAAAAATATTTTTTTTTAGAAAACTCAGCATCGAATAACATTTTTGTTTTCAAATAAAAGTCCAAACGTGTAAATGACATTTTTAACGTCTAGATCTATAGGCAAGTTATAATATTCACCGTGGAAATTCTTACACAGTTTCGATATTGGATAACATAATTCTTGAAAGCCTTGATAATATATTTTGTTGGAATTAGAAATACATAATACCTGTTTTATAAATAATTTGACTCTTAACACTAATTTAATTAATGGTAGAAATATGTATAATACAAATTTTGTTGATGAATCATATTTTTTTTATTACAGTTAAAAAAAATCCATACAAAGAATTTTGTTTATTTATACATTTTTTCACTCATAAATGAACGATCATACTTTTAATAAATTAAATCACCACTTAGCATTACTGAGGATGTAAAAGAAAACTTTTTTATTGTCAAATTTACAATAAAATATGTATAAAAATTAAATTAATAAGAATATTAATGTTCATTGATATTGTTGAATATTTTACACCATTTTTCCTTTCTGTAATCCTTACATCCCGCTGCAAAAATTTGTTCGAATCACCGATATTACACTGTAGTTAGGAATTTTGTTGTTTCGGCAACGATGAAATCTCAAATCAAGCCTGCAGCTAACGCCTTCCCTAAAGTTTTATTTTGTTAGTTCTGTTTTTTTCTATTTATTATTTGTTACAATTTAATTTATATATTTGTTAATATGGTGTGAAAATGTTATCTGACCTCTATTACCAATGTCTGAAAATATATCATATGATGTAATATTGATTGATAAAACAGACAGTACTTCATAAGCTAGATACGTATTGGGTGTAAATAAATTACTGCAAGTTGACGAAAAGCAAAATAAAGTATGAAATATTTAGTATTGTATTAAACTCCCTGACAAAAAACCACTGGGGTTCGGTATTTTTTAAGTTATGAACACGTATAGTTGTTCAATCCAGAACCTTATATCATCTATGTGAAGTTGGTCCCCCATCCTCGAAATATTTCAATTTTTTTTTAGTTCTAGAAGTATCCATAAGAGTTCTAGAGTTCTCGATTGTTTATAGAAATAGTTCTGTTTAAAACATCAATAATACCAATCAAATGTACGGGCGTCAATTACAAATTTTGTGCAACTTTTACACCGTATATCTTTTTTGCTGGCAACATTAGGGATTTATTTAGTAAGGATCATTTTCAGAACTCTTGGGGGGGGGGGAACAGAACTCCCAAAAAAACTTTGATCCCGAATTTTTGACCTGAGAAGTCGTAAAAATTAAAAATTCATAGAGTTCTAGTTGCTTCTATATGAGTGTTAAAGTTTCTAATAAAAAAAAGAAACATTTATGTTGTTCAAGACAAAAAAATACCAATTAAAAATGCGCACGACTTTTGTGTATATTGCATATCGAATATCATTCTTTTCTGAAAAAAATTACGGATTTATTTAATAAGGATAATTGTTAGAACTCTTAAGTGGGCCAACAGAGCTCTCATTAGAACTCCCTAAAAACAAGAAAAAAAATTTCCAAAAATTTCTTATCAAAAATGTACCACCTGAGAAGTAGAAATTAAACATTCTTAGATTTCTACTAGCTCCTACATGAGTCTTAAAGTTCCTAATACAAAAAAAACAAAACAATTAAATAACAATAAGCACGACTTTTGTCGAGCTGTCATCAGAACTCCCTATAAAACGAAAAAAAACTTTCCAAGAGCCCTAGAGGAGAAATAAAATGTATTTCACCCCAATTTTTTATGACTTTAGTGAACGGAATATACAATTTAGAGTCAAAATTGATGACTGCCAAACATGCTAAGGTTGACTAAAAAATAATTTTGAGTTCTTTAGAATAAAAAAAGAAAATTGTACATATTTTACCTCAACTATACAATAGGTACAGTAAATGTCATTAAAAAATAAATATTGATATATTTAAGGTGCATACCCAATGAAGTGTATTTTATTCGAGAGGAACATAATATATTCGCTCAGTTTTCATTCAGAGCTCCTTAACCATAAAATTATCTTCATCACCAAAAAAACATTTATAGCAGAATACTTAAAAGAAGTGTACATTTTGTGAAATATGAGCTCTACACGAACTCTTTACGTTCAAAAGTTTTCGTGATACAATTTTTCTAAGCGCAAAATATTTCTAAATAACGTAAGCGATATTTTGAAAATTTATTTTTACGAATTTCATAGAAACCGGCTGCTCCTACGAAGAAAAACATTATCAAATACTTTATTGTACATTCAACAGGATTTAATCTGAGTGCTAGTAGGCATCTGTACATCAATAATTTCTTTGATATGGTGATTCATAAAACAATTTTTTTTTCCGGACAACGAGGAATCAACATTTTGTAAATTTATTTTGGCGAATATGGGAATTGGTCTTTTTACTCCAGTTACTACTCATCAAATGAGAGCTTTTTGTTATTCGGAAAAAAAAAAAAAAAATTGTTTTCCGAAAAACTAGATCTCTTGGAAAGCACTCAAATTGAATCCTGCTTTTTGCAAAGCAGTTACAAAGGTTGTATCTGGATACAATTTTACAATCGGAGCATTAGACAAGGTTGGCAAGAATCTAAGATATTACTCCACAACAAGAAGGAGGGGTAAGATATACTATTATAAATTTCTTATACACCTTCTTGACTAAACCATGTGGAATGTATATATACTGTATAAAAAGGAAGGCAAAACCGTGACTCATTTACAGTTTTGACTTGAACTGATAGATAAACTAATAGCAATCTACCACAAGGAAGTACCAAAGCCGAGCAAAGATAGTAGTTCTTTCTATACTCCCATACGGCTGCGATTGACAGAAAGACATTTTATTGACATTATTCCGCTAACTACCAATAAGGACTGTATACGGTTTGATAGACCAGGGCTGGCCAGCAAGTCAAGGCCAATTTTGGTCGATCGTTAGTTATCCACCGATCACTACCAAATTTAATGTAGGATCAGAACTACTACCCCACCACTAAATATATATCTCCCTACTTAGTCCAGCTAGCATTAGAGTACGTGTCATTAGCTCAGTAGAACTTGTTATGTAAACATTCTTGTTTTTATTATACCAATAAAGTTTTTTTTTAAGTCGTGAATGATAGTTCATATTTGTCGTTCGCTCGTAATGTCTGGGGTGGAATTCCCTCATCGGACGCAACAGGTACGAATTGACTCATCAAAGAAAACAGTAAGCATGAATATTTGGCAGTGTCGTACGGTAGCATCTCTTACCGTATGACACCATGATCTGAACAAATATATCTATTCCAATAACTAGATAAGAATATATCTATTCTTGTTTTAGATCTACATACCTATGCGAATCAGCATTTTCATACTTGAAGCTGTAGAAGACTAAACAACGTTCTGTCCTGACTTATTATTATTATCATTGTCAGACTATATACCTAATTATGATTCCTTTGTTAGAGACATGCATACTCAGTCTTCCCAATAATGTTAAGGCCACAAAGTAGGTTCTAAATCTGACTTTATCTGTAGCTAGAAATAGAATAGAAATTCTATTAAATTTTTTTTTTTTTCACCCGTTTGTTATCTCTTTATCACTTATATAATCTATCGCTGTATTTACTTATATTTATTCATCTAGGTTTTATTAACTTTCACATTTACTTTGTCTCGTTTTTGGCAAACTTGTATTTCACATGTTTCTATTTCTATTAACTTATTTAACTTATCATTATTATCACCTATATGGTTAACATTCCATCACATTTTTTCACTTATTTCTATACTTTATTACTTATTTTTAATCTTTTTATGTACTTCTTTCTACATCTCATCTTGTACTTTTATATATATTTTTATTTTATTTTGTAAACTTTCACTTCCGATTTTTAAATTACCTTATTTCACTTTATGTTATTCATGTTACTCCTGTTATCTTTACTATTACTATTATCAGTGTAGATAAATGATTATTTTCATGATATATAAATACTACAGTTGTAATCATTGTTTAATTATTTTTCTTACTTATTTCTTTGTAATTTTTTTTTTTTACTATTCTTTATTTACTTTTACTTATTATTAGTTACTTCTTTTACAATCATTGTTATTATATCCTATATTGTATTATTTTCTTCAGTATAATCTCGTATTATTAGTAACGATATGTGTCATTCTAATTTTACTTAGTTATTCCTAAATTAATTATTATAGTTATTATTATTATCATATTTCTATATCTTTCTCTTATCATTTTTCATTTTTCGTCCTATCTTTATCACTACTTCCTGTATACGCGACGTATTTGAAATTGAAATATAGCCGCTGGCAACCTCCTCCCCACTCCTCCACGCTTCCGCTTCATTGTTGCCTCCTGTTCAACCGTATGCTTTGAACAGGTAGGTTGTCCTGACTTGTTCGTTGCTCATTTATTATCATTTTATATCTTTATTATTACTTATTTATTTATAATTATTCTTTTATGACGTTTATTTAATCTCTATTTTTTTTCCTTCCCCGTATTGTTTTTGTTTTATGTACATCTCCTGTACTTTTTTTAACTGTATATTTTACGTATTTTTATAAAAAAAAATTTTACACTCTTGCCATTGTTACTTATTTTTATTCTTATCGTTGTATCATTTTGTATCTTTATAGCCTTGATGAAGCCCTGCAAAGTGGGGCGAAACGTCGGAAAATAAATAGTTGTAAACTATTTTTGTTTCTCCTTTGACCACAACCCTGACCATCTTCTTATATATCAATTTTTACGGTCAACTATATATACATATATAGAATATTTCATATATTGCAAGTACAGAGTGCTGCTCAAAAGTTGGGTCGGGAAATGTATTTTCTTCATGAGCCAATATCTCGAAAACTTGATAGGTGTTTAACAAAATAAAAAATAATTTTAAACATACCTTTTACTTATCTACCCTTACCTCGCTGGAATGCAGCTGATGCTGAAACATAGTATGCAATTCACACCCCTTCTTCCCCCTTAGACAATGCCTATGACAAGTCGACCGCGAAATACTTTTAAGATAAAAAGTGGATCTAATATAAAGAAAAGGTGGCCACCCCTGATGTAGAACTTGTGTAGTCTGCTTTTCGAAACGAATAACTGGAAAAAAGTAAGGAAACAAGATACTACTGCCCGGATTATGACTTCGGTTTATGTATTCCGTTTTTTAAAATCTATCAAATCACGAATTAATTAAGCTTTACACGAAAAACAAAAGTTTCAACTTCAAAGAAACCTGCACTTTCTGCAACCAATTTATTTCTAACAGCCTGTTTCATATCCTTCTCTACTGGTACAAGCTAATAGAATGTAGACACAAACATTTACGAGCATTTCTCTCTGCACCTAGTGATGTACAAAAAATACAAGACATACTTCGAATCGATAGCTTAGAAAAAATTTACAAGATTTACTAGTAATCATGGTAATCATTCATAACGTCAGTATAAAATTCACTGGATTCCTTAAGCTGTTATCTTCCACACATCAATCAAGTGCTATGATTAGGCATAATTATTGGCCAGTTAAATTAATTGTTTTCTCTTTTTATCACGGTTGTTTTTTATATTTCTTCTTTTTCTTTTTTATTATGGTTTCATTAATGATATAGGTATAAATTAATTAAATTATAAAATTTAATGAAATATTATTATTTGCAATTATTGTTTTTATAAAGAGTCAATGTACAGTTATGATGAACTAGACTCATGAGGGTGAAACAAAGTTATTTATACATATATATTTTGTACAAACACCACTTTCCGAACTAGTAACCCTCACTAATTACATAAATAGCTTTAGAATAAACCTCCCCCCTCCCCTATATGTCAACAATGACCAGGCAGAAGGTATGAAAGATAATAAGGTACGCCAGCCCTCCTTCCTCGATGAACTAATTACATCAACTTGTCAATATAAAGTTCATTCGCTTTTAAAAGTTCTATTTGAATAAATATTCTTGAGTTGAGCGATATTTTCATGATTTTTTTCTCTTACGTTTTTTATTCTGCTTTCTTTTCAAACCTTTTCATGGTTTCTTTATTTTTACTTTAATAAAAAAATCAGTTTTTTTTTTTTAACAAGCCCATTAGTCTGGTTGGTATAAAGTCGAATGATAACTCTGTAAAAATTACTAAATTAAAACCATGTAAAAGAATAGGAGTATAAAGTTGGTTCTTGGAAACAATAATGATGTGTTTACATGCAAACGCTCTGAAACACTCTCCCTCCCTTTCTTTGAAACTAGATATTAAAAAATTACTTTTACTACACCGCCTAACCACCTGTCATTCCAAGAAATTGATTTCACCAACTGTCTGCTTGAGAGACAACTTTTTTACTTTAATAGCAAGTAGTCCGACGTAATTACTTTAATTTAATTAAATTTTATTGACAACCACAACAATGATGGGTTGTATTTTACGGCCTCACCCATTTTGTCTTTGATATCCATTTCCAGAAATTATACTTGGATAAATTTGAAACACCTTGAATTTTATAATTACACATTAACCGCATCACTGTCATTGCGAGAGGGATGCGCTGGGATCTTTTGAGCTCTGCTCTACCTTTTTTTTTTTTTTTCTATCCCCCTCCCTTGCCATCTCTGGCATACGGGGTGCGGGAGCAGTGGGGTAGAGCGCTGGGGTTTGCGCATGCCACTACTCCCTAGGATCACCAATTTTTCCTTTTTTATTCTTTTGTTAATTATTCAATTAATGTTTTTTTTTTTACTGTGGTGCAGCCCAGCGCTTCGTCTGATGGAGTTGCACCTTGTCCACTGCATCCCTCTGGGTGCCTCCTGCAGTTACCAGGCTGGTCCAGCCCTCCTGGTCTCAATCCGGGTTAGCTTCCTCATCTTCTGGTGGCTCGCCGACGTAAAGAGTGGGTCCCACCACCTCCTTCCACCCGTAAATGAACTCCTTGAAGAAGGGATAATTCTCTTCTTCTATCAAACTGGGAAGGTCCGAGCTCTGCTCTACCCCTCACACCTGGGGGATAGAGTGGGCTCAGGGATCCTCAGGTCGATTGTGTAAATATTGTATATAAGAGTGTAAATGTGACTAGAGATTATATTACTTTATCATTATGTTATTTTATTTATTTATTTTTTCATACATATAGTTTGATTATGTTCATTTTGTTTATCCTTCTGTTTGTGTATATTTTAAGAGAGATTTTTTTTTTTCATTTATTTATTTTATTTTTATTCTTAATTCATTTTATTTTAGTTGGAATGTGATCATTCATCACTATTACCTATTGCCCACAACTGTGTGGCAGATTGTAATATCTATTAATAAATAAAAAAAAAAGAAACAATGGAACAAAGAAATTAAAGTTAAAAAAACAGAAGTCCGGGAGCCCTTTAATCAAGTGATTTGCCTGAAATGAAACATGAAGGTCGGCCATCTTAAAGCCACTGTAAAAATAAAATGGCGGTTGGGTAAATAAAATGTAGTTCAAGGAACAAAGAAGAAAAAATAAGTAAATATAAGGGACAAATCTATTATACTTCATTATTGTTTGGAAGTGTCTTAACCTTCGTAGATTTTTAGTTGGCATTTTGAAATTACGATTTCTGAATAGAAACTGCCTTCTGTGGCAGCCTAAGGTAAAGATGTTGACAAATGTGGACCAAATATTTCCCCTGACAATTCTATGTAATTGACTGATTACGTGGCTCATAGCATAGAACTCAATCTTTGTAACACCAAGGACGTAAGTCTCATCTTTGTGAACATTTGACAAAGGAGAAATTATCAGATTTCCTAGAATTCGAGAAATGGTGATCATATAACGCAAAAACATACACACAAATCCAATACTCCGTTTGAAAAAAAGGGGTGTTTTCCAATTTTATTGGAATCGACATTATTCTCAATAGGTCTGAAGTGCGTTATTATGTTTTCGATTTCCTTATTTAAAGTTAATGTTTTCAAAAATTATGTTTAAAAATAACCATTAAAAACATTCTCTTATTTCTCTTTAATCCTAGTCCTTACACTTTAGATATTGTATTCTAGTGTACAACTTCAAAAATGTCCTTAACTATATCATTTAATAGTAGTTACCTATTCCTCCTTTATTATTGAAGAAATAGTAAAATGTCTCTTTTCTTTGTCAAGACCTGTACTTTCAGATTCGGTTTGCTACTGGAAATAGCTTTAAATATAAAGAACAAAAATCGTACGAAGGAAATATAAAAAAAAAAAAAAATTCAATTTGTTTTCTATACATTATTACTGTAAAAAAAAACTATTATTTAGTTAGAAAATACTTTGTCAAGATTAACCATTATAACAAGTCTGTATGTCCGTTAAACCGCCACGTTTCTCTCCGAATCTAATCAAATATAAGAAATAAATCTTTAAAACATTTTTATATATTTTACTATTTACTCAAAAAAAATTTTATTTTAAAATTCTATTTTAGTGAAAACGCCACAGGAAAATCATTTGACACCAGAGGTCAATCCATGTGTGATAATTGAGAAAATAACGGACGACACAGAGTGAGAGAATTCGGGGTTTTTTGTTTTTCTAACAATATCACTGAAGTGGCAATTAGGGCTCCAATTTGTTTAAATTACTTCATTTGTTACAAACCTTTCTCGGAAATCGCTTCAAACATTCTTTTGTACCCTGATTTGGAATAAAGTTTAACTCATGACTTAAATATTGATGATTTCATTTGGAACTTTGATAACAAAGAATTAAATTGAATTGGGACTCTAATTGCCACATTATCTTAGTACTTGAATAAAGTCATCTAGATAAAATCTTTTAGCTATTTTGTTCCACTAATATTAGCTAGAGATAATTAATTACAATATTAGTAGTGGTAAAAAAGTTATATATTATTCCTCTCAAATTACTAAGAAATAATCATATTTAATGGAAAGAAATGTAATATTATCAAAACCGAGGATAAGGAGAATGTTTCTCAGTTGGAATTGTGTTTACGAGCAACTAGAACTCAAGGGAGAGGGTACAGAACTTATTTTGGTGCCAATGTAAATAGGTATCCTATTTACTAACCGGTTTCAACGTATCTCCCCAACCATCAAATGACATATTGATATCAATATTATTTTTATTTCTTTTTACTAGTACAATAATACAAATTAAATTTCTTTAATTTCTACCGCTGCTGGAAATGTCTTATTATTATTAGTTAAAAAAAAAAAAGACACTAGTATAAAACTCTAGCAGAAATGTTTTTTTTTTTCTTGAACTACAGAAGTATTTAAAAAAAAAAAAGATAAATTGAGACTTAAGTAAATTTATATAAGATTTAATTAATTGATAGTTATAAACATTTAAACGATATGTCATTTTACGTACACGTCTCCTCAAATTCTTGTTCAATTAGTTCAATAATAATTAATTATAATTTTAAAAACAAATAAAATAAAAATAAATCCCAACAAATCCCATCAAATAACCTTTACTCCTCGTCGTAAACCTGCCGACTGCCCTACGGTATACTTTAATAATCTGGCTCTTACCCCTGTAGAACAGATCCGTTATCTTAGACTATATATTGACAAACGACTAACCTGGGATCCTCACACAAGACTGAAAAGACAGGAAACTGCACGCAGATTCCAACTATTACAGCACTTACTAGACAAACGGTATAAACTTCCAACTCATTACAAAAGACTGATCTACATGACAATAGTAAGGCCCATCTGGACAAACGGAGTTGAGCTTTGGGGCTCCACTAAACCTTAGAATTCCTCTCGTATCCAATCCTTACAATCCAAAATCCTTCGTAAAATCCTAAATTGTCCCTACATTGTCACAAATAAAATCATCCACAAAGACCTTAATGTTCCATTTGTAACCGATCTAGCCCGAACCAGATATCAATCCTTCAACAACAACAACAAACTCCCTAACCACTCAAACCCATTAGTTTCTAATCTTGCTTCCTCTTTTATTTCGGACAAACTTCCGAGGCGTCTGAAAAGAAGATGACCTCGAGACCTTATATTGTAAAAATGTTTTCAGAGTGATACCATTGGGTAGTTTCTCTACATGCTTGTACCATACCATTATGATTTCCTCAAATTGATGTATTTATGTACAGTTGTAAATATCAATAAAAAAATTCTGGCTTGTATAAGCCATCCACGGTCAACTATCCCTCAGGATTATTAAGCTTATAGAGGAACAAAGGGAACCAACCTAAATATTTCTGAAGGTTATGAATAAAAAAAAAAAAAAAAAGATTGACGGCAGATTTTAATGAAATTTATTTCTGAACTATCTCCTTATAGCAAACTAACGATTAGTTTTGGGATTCGATAATGTTCTAGCCTTATTATCTCCAAAACCTACGCTACTGCTATTATAAGATGTAACCATACAAAGCATTAATTTACATACAACAATACGGTATAGTTAAGAAAAAAGGTCATTTTACATGCAATGATGGGATGTAGCTTTACAAAGGGCTTAGTTTTGTCACCAAATAGTAGGTGTTGATCAGAGTATTCCTGGAAAGGCGAATACAAACGTCAATACTAATATTGTGTCCGGGTCCTAAAAGTTAAATTTCAATTAATTCCTCGAAACCGATAGCAGAGGACAAAATGGGCTTTGGACCACCATTACTTTACAAGATTGAGCTCTTCAAGTCAAAATTAAGTTCAAGTCTTTTATCTTTTGGAAATTACTTAAAAAAAATATTCGTCATCAAATAATAATAAGTAAGAATTTGAATTAAATTTATATAGATTTAATTTCAACTCATAAAGGAATGTTTAGACAAAATAGTTCTCACAATAATTAACTTTGTTAAAAAAAAAACATAGCTAAGTGGAATTTGAAAGAAACATTTTTAAATAAAGTTGTAGTTATTAAATTCTAATAAAAAGGCTTAAAATAAAATGAAAAAAAATCATAGAATAAGAAGAAAAGATTGTAGTCCAAACTTGAAAAACAACCCTAGAGATATTTATTAATTTTTATTTTTAAAAATTTATTTATTATTATTTACAACTATATACAAATATATACAACAAGTAAATTTGCTGTAGGTGACATAGTGACATGATACAAACATGTGGAGAATCTACCCAGTGATAGAACTCCAATAACATTTCTAGAGGAGAAGATCTCGAGGCCAACTTCTTTTCAAACTCCTAGGAGGATTATTAGGTAATGAAGGAGATTAGAAACAAGTGGATTTGGGTTGTTGAGAAGTTTATCATGGAAGGAATAGTATCTGGTTCTAGCCAAATCGGCAACATAAGGAAATTGAGGTCCTGATGGATCTGTGACAAAGTAAGGACCATTAAGGATTTTGGACTGTAAGGATTGGATTCGGGAGGAATTTGATGGTTTAGTGGAGCCCCAAAGTTCAACTCCGTATGTCCAGATATTTTATTAATTTAAATTGTGATAATTGCCGATTTGGCCAGAACCAGATACCATACATTCCATGATAAACTTCTCAACCACCCTAATCCACTTGTTTCTAACCTGGCTTCTCCTTCATTACCTAATAACCCTCCTAGGCGTCTGAAAAGAAGATGGCCTCGAGATCTTCTCCTCTAGAAACTTTATTGGAGTTCTATCAGTGGGTAGATTCTCCACATGTTTGTATCATGTCACTATGTCACCTACAGCAAATTTACTTGTTGTATATATTTGTATACAGTTGTAAATGACAATAAATAAATTATTAAATAATTAAAAAATTGTGATAAAGTGTATATGAAATAAATTCCAAGTATTGTATACACCCAGTTTGTATTTTGTATTATCAATTACAATTTATATGACAACCTAAAGAGTAATTACGTTAAAAACATTTTTTTTTTTTCTTTAAAATTATATTTTTTAATGTTTTAAGTTATTTGTAATTTTTAAATTGCAGGTTACTACTTGAAAAGAGTACGCTAATTTCACCTATTTTTTTATTGAATAAAAATATTTAATTAAAAATAAGGTATTTGAACTAAATAATTCAAAAACACTATCCAAATTATAGTCTCAAAACATTTATTTCATTCACACGTCCAACGTTTCGGCCAATTCGGCCATCTTCAGGGACAATCTATTACAAAAAGTTTCCATCATTTGTATGATCCTACAATCAATTCAATTATTTAACATTATTATTTATAATTTACCTT
>NW_027105010.1:333743-338804 GCF_000696795.3 Halyomorpha halys | reverse complement strand
TATTTCATGTGATAAGGGTGGCAAGAATAATAATTCAATATTATATCACTACTTATTTCTTTTTTTGTCCACTCTGTGATTATATTCTCACCTTGTCTTACCATCAACATATCTAAAAATCTTAGTTTACCATTCTTTTTCAATTCCATTGTGAATTTTAATTTTTCATGGTGGCTATTTAGTTCTTCCAGTAATCTATTTACATCTGTTTTCTTTAATATACAAAAAATATCATCTATTATAGAAAGAAATTTAAAGATTATAAATAAAGGTATTTGAATTTATTATACATGCATTATTCTTTCTCTAATTGGTAAAATAATCCAAGATTTTGGCGGAATATGTGTATAAATATAATAATAATAATAATATTCTTTATTTATTCTGGGATTGATCCCTTAGAATAATATACAGGCATCAAAATCAGGCTTTAGAACTTTAGAGTACAATACAAAATAAAAATGAAATTATAAAACGTCATAAAATATAATGAAATAATGAATTTTAAAAAGATAAAAATGAACGACAATAATTAACATAATATATAAAATAAGAATAGAACAAATAAAATAAAACCATATGTCATATTATAAAAAATAAGATGACTAACACTTCTGATATTAAATAAAAAGAAAAGCAAAATCAAATACAATTAAACTACAAATAATAAATGAAAAGGTGCAATTTCTGCTAATATATATACATATGTACAAGTATGAGCGAAATTCTGAAAGATAAAATACAGAGAATATATAAACCTTATTTGAAAAACTTTCAATTGTTATTCTTCCGGAATTGGGTAGACAAAATGTAAAGAAAATGTGAAGAAAAGTAATGAAGTTCTGTTGTTTAAAACATGAAGAATACCATTCAGTTGCTACGCGTGGCAACCACGCAATTTGTTTAACTCTTCTTCCTTCAAATTTAAAACTTAGATCATTAGAACTCATACGGGGACTAAAACGACAAAATATTATCCTCCTGAGAAGTTGTGACAATTACAACTTTTTAGAGGTCTGGTAACTACCTAAAAGTTCCAGAGTTCTTCGTAATATTAAGAAACATTTCTGTTGTTGAAGATACGAAAAATACCATCTTAAAATACGTGCAACTTTAACTCCTTCATTATCACGGATTTTTTAGAACTCTAAGGGGATCGAACAGAACTAATAACAACGACAAATTTTTTTTCTCTATTCCTTTAATTAATTGAGTACTCCAAAACTCTTAGTGGAGCTACCAGAAATAAAAAAAAAAAATCAAATATGCGTCTAGCCTTGTGTATTAGTCCTATTTTGTAATGATAGATCTATTTTAAATAGAGAAGCGACTTTATTCCTTTATAATGTGTGGTAATTATTACTTTTTTGATGTACTAATGAATCTTAATAGCTTACAACCAAGAGAGTACTCAGGATAAAAACTAAGGAGGGGGGGGGGGCAAGCCATAGTGAAATAGGTTGTGACATTTCAGCACGGAAAAGGCGAATGAAACCAAAATTTTTAGAAAATTATATATAATTGTTGAAGTGCCTCATTAGTTATTACGATTAGTATTTGCTAGAAAAAAAAAAAAAATTTTTTACTACGTTAATGATTGTTTCATTTCTAGAGGGGCCGCTCCCCCATCCTGTCCCTCCCCCCGCTGGGTACTCCCATGCTAACAAAGTAACTTAGTAATCATTAATTATACTAACAAACCCTTTCTAAGTTTCATAAGTTTCAAGAACAAAACCGACTCCTAACTGGTTCTGAGAATCTGGGTTCTGTATTGATTCGGTAGCTGATTTTGCATCAAAAGAGGTTGCAATGTACTGCTATACACTGATATTTTATAAACTATTGTATCATAAAAATGTCACGAAACGCTTGTTATAAATGTTATCGATATTCAACAATTTTTTTTTTTTGGAATACAAGAATAATTGCCTTGGAATAGAAATTCATATCTCTAAATCATACCTGTCCGGAATATAAAGACCTCAAAAATTATTATTTCAACATATTTCAATTGCACATGAATAAACAAATACAATTCACATATATTAACAATGAACGTTCTTCGAAAAAATAAAATTTCGTATTTTAGTTCCTTTGTTCTTCTAATGAAGTATATTCTGAAATTTTTTTTTTTTTTAATAACGTGGAAATTGTAAACACTGTATAGTCTCTCCGTGCATTTGCATTCATCATAAATTTCAACGAGTCCTATTTCAGAATGAATAAAATCCGTAATTGAATTTTTGACTAGTTTTAGAAATTATAAACTCCTCTTATCTAGGTATTAACAGCTGCCAGACTTTAAAATTTAAATTATTTTTCAACACTTTTTACATTGTTCCAAAAGTTTATCATTTACCGATTGTATTTTGGTTACAAAATAAGATTCCATTAAGATTTTTTGAAACCGGTAACGAAGAATAATTATCTAATCAGCTATGACATCCTTACCATCTTGTTAATAAAAATTAGAAAGGAACATAAAAAATATAAAATAAACTATATGGATATTATCAGAACTTCATAAATATATGTAAATTATAATTCTTGCAACGCGTTAACAAAATAGGGACACCATAAAAAAAAAAAAAAAAAATCATTTAGTATAACTTCATGCTATAAAATTTTTATTCTGTCGAGATGAATAAATATAGTCATCAAGAATTACTATTTCAAATATTACATTAATTGTTTATATATGGACATGAATGTGGGCCACATGTAATTAATTTGTCTTAAAACCGATCTGGAAATTTATCTTCATAAAAAACGTATTGATAGTGCACTACTATCGGAAACATACTTCACACCACGCAACAAACTTTCTATACTTAAATACATCTTATACAGTACCCCTCCCCTATAATACTGCCCATGGAGGGACAGCCGCATTAATAAAATCCACCCTCTGACAGTATCCAATTCAAATAAAATCGACGGCTCATATTCCAATTACAGGCATACGATTGGAGATAAAATACAAGAACCTATCACCAGCTTCCATTTATTGTCCACCAAAATACAATATTATAATTAAACTACAAAATACAATATTATCGAACAAATGTTCATTGATTTGTTCGAATCACTTGGTAGAACATTTCTAATTGGGACTGCAATGCAAACCACACTCACAGAGGTTCATGCTTAAACACACCAAGGGGCAAACGTTTCAACATTTATCCTTAGACGTCTTTGCTCCCGATAACCAGAATTACTATATTCCTGGCATAAAAACCCGACGTATCAGACATCTTCGTGGCAAAAAATTGGATGTTACTGCCGATTACTGTTACAACAGAAACTTGGCTCAGATCATTTATCAGTGAACCTAATGTTAAGTGCTGAGACATTGCTTGCCGAAAAAAGACTTCGGTATCATGAATTGGGACCTATCTATTGAATATCTAAACAGCTAGTTGACTGTTCCTACAGTCTAATATCTAAATCTGAACCCGATTTAGAAGAAGCGGTTGAATTCTTTACCTTAGTCGTTCAAGAAGCTTCTGGTACTCACAAAAGTCAAAAGATCGGCAAGGAATACGTTTGGCGTCATACCCTCAATATATCAGGGTCAAGAAAAGGTCACGAAAGAAATGGCAAACTCACCGGCTACCTTCAGTTAGACGAACTTTCAATAAATTAAGCAATGACCTCAAAAGATAAGTACAAAAATCCAAACAAACTAACTTTGACAGATATTTAGAAAACCTGATAACTAATGACAATAGTGAGAAAAGCTTTAATATTCCTCACAACTTTTTACGGACAACTAAAGTTCCTATACAATAATACTCACATTTATGTGACTTGCAAACGGTTTAATAATACACTACATGGACATTTCAATTCATTTGGACGTCAGATGACAACACATGACATCCCTGACTTAACTTGGCGTGGGCTGAAGAGGAGTTGGATACGGGACCTTATAGTGTAATCAAATAATTTACATAATAATAAAAAAAAAACAATTAATTTAAATATTTAATTATTTAAAAACCAAAAAATAATTTAAGTCAGGAGGATGCAGCACTGGATGCTGTCTCCATCTTACTAATTCGTGCCATACCTGAATAGTACAGCTTATTTGCTTATTGTAAACTAGATTTACAGGTGCAAATAACAAATTGTAAAGATAAAAAAAAACAATTATATAGGCAAATTAATTAGTTGTTGAATTTAATTAACCGCACCCCTGACCATCTCCCTCATATTCAGTTATGGTCAATCATTTATGTACACAAAATTTTTACTTACATTTAATTTTTGTTTTTCTTGAGTATATAATTATTCTGTTATATTTAGTATGTGGACCAGCCGATTTATGTGTTTTAACTTATTTATTCATTTAATTATTTTATTATTATTATTTTTATTTATTTATTTTTTTAAACTTATTTATTCATTCAAGTATTTCTTTTAACCAACTTTTTATTATATTTTCCTTCAAATCTATGCATTAGTTTTGTTTTGGTAAAATGTATTTTTTTTTTTTTTCTGTAAACTGATCTTCTTCTGTGACTATTATTTCTCTGGTTTTATCTCACATTGCTGTCTAATAGTGAATTTTTTTAAACGGGTCACTGGAGAGGATCTGAGAGGTTAAATTCGGGAGAGTGAATTTGTATATCAAATGGAATAAAAATTGTGAAATGGCGATATGGAAGGGACAAAAAGGGAAAGAAAAAAGGAATGAATTGAGATATTTGTATTTAGTGTATAGACTGGAATTGATTGTAAAAGGAAACTGTGGGGGAAAAAAAATGTTTTCTTTCTTTTTCATCATGTCATGTAAATATATGTAATTTATATATGCCCGATCGTGGATTGATTAGTATGCTGTGTAATGTAGCAACCTAATGTATTTGGGTAACATGGATGAATAAAACATTTCTCTCTCTCTTAATCATTATTAATTATTATATCGATTTAATAATTTTTTTATATATCATATTTTTAATATTATATATTATATTTTGTTACTATAATTATTATCATTTAATTATTTCTTCTTTCTTTAGTTAAATATTTATATCTGGTAAGAAGCTTTGGCAATTT
>NW_027105010.1:327459-333083 GCF_000696795.3 Halyomorpha halys | reverse complement strand
TATCAAAATATATATTTTTATGACAGAATAATATTTTTCAAGATCTGCACAGATTTTCTTTTTTTTATAATAAAAACAAATCTTCAGATTTTTGTCTTTTAACTTTCGTCCTATGACGTAGAATGAGTTTTTGCGAAAACTTTCCTTTTCAGAAGAATTTATTTCGAATTATATTTTTTAGGTTAATAACCAAGAAGGGGATCTTTATCATATTTTTGAATTTATAATGTGAATGTTCAAATTGATTAAGATTTTTTTCCGAATAGTAATTTTGAAAATGATGGAATATTTTTTAAAGACGTTTTAATTATATTTTCATTTATTATTGATCATCCTAAAAGAATTCCATTTGTTTGGAATTGACATGGCATCTTTTGAAATGAATTGCTAATAAGGATTAACAAATTAAAAATTTTAATATTTTACTACTGTAATTCAGAATCTACAAAGAGAACATTCATTCACTTTGCTTTGTACTTTATAGATACTTCGTACATAATACACTAATCGTACCTAGTAAAATTTACAGAATACAGAAGGAATTATCTAGAACGAATGGTCGTTCTGCTTTCAGTTGCTCCGGTTTCATATAATAGTACATAGGTACAATTATTATAGTATAATAGGTGGGAAAAAGTTAGTTATTTTACTACAATCTTTAATTGCTTTAATGAAAACTATGAATAAATTATATTAAAAATTTATGAGACTGCCAAGCATAAAAGTAAGGGAAATACAAAATAGTGGTTGTTTAAAAATGTTATTTTTTATTTGTAGCTCCATATCTTTGAAACTACCAACAACACTAAATCATTTAAAGTGGTGTACATTGCGAGCGGTTTAAGTTCAATAGTTCCCGAGTTAGTTTTTTGAGAAGCGACATTTCATGAAACATATACTGAAAAATCAGTAGCCAATTTATTGTGCGAAAACATTATCTTAGGTATCATGTGACGTACAGATGTCTATTAGCACTTAAATTAAAGCTATTTTAATGTGCTATTTCCTCAAGGTAGTATCCTTGGTCCCATCTTCTACACCGTCTATTCAGCTGACATTCCAACCAATACTAACAGTATCCTCACCACGTATGCCGATGACACATGTGTGCTCGCTGTTAATAATAACCCATTAATTGTATCCCAAAATCTCCAATCCCATATCACAGCCCTCGAAGATTGGTGTCGTAATTGGAGAATTAAGATAAATTCCAACAAATCCCATCAAATCACCTTTACCCTTCGTCGTAAACTTGCTGACTGCCCTACAGTTTCATTTAATGATGTTACTCTTACCCCTGTCGAACAGATCCGCTA
Organism: Halyomorpha halys; assembly: GCF_000696795.3. Taxonomy (NCBI): domain Eukaryota; kingdom Metazoa; phylum Arthropoda; class Insecta; order Hemiptera; family Pentatomidae; genus Halyomorpha; species Halyomorpha halys. The sequence continues at coordinate 331,767 of NW_027105010.1, read as the reverse complement.
CCTTGGACTACATTTGGACAAACGATTTACCTGGAATCCTCACACCAGACTGAAAAGACAGGAAACTGCACTTCGATTTCGACTATTACAGCACTTACTAGACAAACGGTTTAAACTTCCAACACATTACAAAAGACTGATCTACATGACCTTCGTAAAATCCTCAATGCTCCTTACTTTGTCCCAAATAAAATCATACATAAAGACCTTAATGTTCCCTATGTAACCGATCTAGCCCGAACCAGATATCTCTCCTTCCATTATAAACTCTCTAACCACTCAAACCCCCCTAGTTTCTAATCTTGCATCCTCTTCCATTCCTGACAATCCTTCGAGGCGCCTGAAAAGAAGATGGTCACGAGACTAGCTAATGTAAACTGTCATTAGAGTGCTACCAATGGGTAATTTCTCTACACGCCTGTAACACCCCAATTTAACTTAGATCAGATTTACTAAATGTATTATAATGTACAGTTGTAAATATCAATAAATAAATATTTATAAAAAAAAATGTGCTATTAACTATTTTATGTCCTTTATCTTCGTAGGAGTAGTAAATTTTGAACAAAATTTTGATTTATATTTAACTATTTCTCAGGAAGATGTTTATAAGCTATAAAATTAAAGATATTGTAATATATAGTAAAGTAGTTTATAAAGTTTATCTTCTAAAGGGTAGTAGTTAATATTATATTTGCATATGAATATGAATTTTTCATATGAAATTTTGTCCAAACGACTAAAAATCAATTTATAATAGCAAATATCATGAACAATACTACTCTTGCGAAGATAAACGACATAAAATAATTTATAGTACATTAGACTAGCTTTAATTTGAGTGCTAATAGACATCTGTACGTCTCATGGTTCCTGAGATAAAGATTTCCCACAATAAATTCACTAACTACTGATTTTTCAGTACATTTTTACAAAATGTTGCTATAAAAAAAAAAAAAAAAAGTTTCTTGGGAAATATTGAACTTTAAAAGCTTTACAGGGGCTCATATTTTAATAAATTAGCAACATTAGGCGTAGTTTTTTTAAAGTTTAGGTTGGCTGACAAAGAAAACTGGAAGATAAAAAGAATGAAACCTTTGCTTTAAAAAAATTAATTCATATTTTATATTTAAATAGTTTATTAAGTATTCAAAGCCTCATTGAAGTCGGCGAGCGACTTTTCTCTTATTGTTTTCATAAAAAAAATTTTGTTCATATAAAACAGACAAAATTGATGAAAAGTAAACTTAAATTTTCCAAACAAAACTCTTTGGATCATCGTGTCAGCAGATATTGTTTCTTGTGAATTCTTTTGTTGAATTCATTTCCTTTCATGAACAGTAGAATATTCAATTACCAAGAATCTAATTAAAAAACTTTGAAAAGTTCAATCCGGCTCTAAATTGTGAACAACAAAGTTTCTTTGTATGAACAATACTGGAAGAAGTATTACTAAGAAATATTCGATAGAGAAAAAAAGATAGACTTTTTAAGTTTCTACATCATTCCAAGCTCTACCGTAAAATTTAATTAAATCCGGCCGGAAACATGCATCTGCTACAGATATGTATAAACCCGTCTTCGGATAGGCCATACTCGACTCACTCACTGTCATCTCATGAAGGAGGGAGGATGCACCGATGTGTCGCTGCTGCTGAAGTGATCTCGCTGTTGGGCACATTCTTACTGGGTTGCTCTGGAGTCACACCGATTCTCTTCATGTGTACAGGAAATGATCAGAGGAGACTCCACAACAGTAATAAATTTGTTAAGTGTAAATTGTAATTGTTAACATGCAATGGTAATTGTGATTGTAAATTTCTCATTTTGTAATTTCAACTGTATTTGTATTTCATGTACGTATGTAAATATCTCACTTTGTAATTTCAACTGTATTTGTATTTCAACTGTATGAACATGCCAATTATAATCGAATTTGTAAATCAAGTGTAAATGGCCCGAGTGGTCGAAACACTTAAATAAATAAATAAAACAGGCTATTTATTGATAAAATACATCCAAAGGCAAATTAATACATAAAATAATTCAATTTAATAAGGAAATTATCTATACATTGCAAATAATTATTAACTTAAGATTATAATACAAATGTTTTAACTCTTATTCGCCTAAAACATTTACTTATGACCTGATAAAATAATTAAATCCTATGCATATAACTAATTCTTTTCTAATAGAAAATGACCTAATTTCCTGTAATATTTTTTTATTCTCATTTATATGTCTTTCCACATATTTCCATTACCTCATGGATATAAAAATATCTTCATAATATATATACCAGACACTTGCACAAGAGTGAGTAATTGAGGCGATGTCTTGAGCGGCGAAGACTTGTTTCAATTTGTAATTACTTGTATTCATCCGCTTGATCTGTTTTTGTATCATTCCCAACATGCCGCTATTATTGTTAGTCTACAGCCGGTAAAAACAAGTAGATGGACAAAGGGCCATTGGAACACATTTTACGTACTTTTTGGAAGAGAGAACTAAATTCAATTTATTGTTTTAGACTGTTTTTATTGTAAAGTATTCATTGTGTATCATTCTCTTAAACTGAGTTTAAGAAATATTTTTTCAACGCTAAACCAACATCAATTAATAATTAAAGTCCGTCAACAGAAATAGAACTTTAGTGTTTTTCACGGGCTATTCCTGTTCCGGTCACTGCGGAAATGGTTGAACGGGCGACGCAGGTAGCGATTTCTGCAGGAATTCCATATCGCGGAGTGCCTGTCGATGACTTCATTGCCCATATTAAGCAGAGTATTAATTAATTAATTAATTAATTAGTATATTGGAATGGAAACAAATGTGGCTAAATGTTACTGATATTAAATGAAGGTGTAGTTTACTCTTTGATATCATCTACTACAAATGTTGGTTGTCTTTTGACCCGCGATTATTCACCTGTATGCCAGACTTGCAGAACACGGTTTACCGTTAAACACATTTCAACTGAAAGCCGAGCATACGACTCTTTCAAATCTACATTTCATTTACCAGCAGACCTCCATTCCATTTGCAGGTTTAAAAGCAGACTGTGGATAAACGTTTTGAGTTTCTCAATCACTCCAAACTTTACTACAAAATTTAATTGAAGTTTACCACAGGTTCCCATGTTGCAATAGTTATACATTTCAATGGTGGCCATTAATTAGAAGTCTATCCTATCGAATTTGAAAATTAAGATAATAATGACCTATAAGTGGTTGATGCAAAAAAAAAAAAATAATACCTTGTCTCTAAATCAAGGACAACATGTAATGGAAATAAAACAGTTCATTCATACAATTCATATTTAATGCAATATATAAAGTAAATTGACATTTTAAGCAAAGATACACTGATGTACGATTTTCACTATTAGTCTTTAGAACTCTGACCCTAGTCTTCAATTGAAAGCCAGTTGAAACTGACTAAAAGCGCTATACCCTCTGTGGCGCTAAGGATTAAATCAAATAATATGTTAAAACTGTGATGTTAGATTTTTTTTTTTACTGATATTTTTTTGGATTGAATACACTTGTTTTATAAAGATAGTTTGTGAATTTCATACTATTTCTAAGAAGCAAAAATACTACTACAATGAGTCTGTATACTACTGAGTGATATGTATGAGAGGCACCAACCAACTGGAGTTTTTTAACTTTTAAATAATTTCTTTTGTCGGCATGCCAAAGATACCGCCGGACCTATGCAAATATCCATCGGCAACAGATCTAAAGAAATGTACAAAAGTATATAGATAACTGATGGTATGCACCCTCTGGGAACGGTTGACCGTGTAGGCAGAGTTAAACAAATAAACAGCCCTTATCTTGCACGTTGCCAGTTTAGACATTAGAAAGTACAGAGAAATAGCCGCCGTAATTGATAACAAATAAACACCCCTTATCTCACACGGGGCCTCTCTAAAAACCTCGGGAAAAATACAATAAGCCGCCAGAAGCCGGCTTTCTTCAAAGAAGAAACTTTTAAAGATGAAAGGTAGGAAAAAGACCGACTTTTTTCGAAGGTCATTGGACCTTCTCACCCCCTCTGAAAATAGAGGAACCAATCAGAGGACGGAAATCAAAAGAAGGAGGAGTCAGAAGGAGAGGGGAGAAAATTAACAAAAGGGCAGGAAAAAGAGTTTGGAAAGGGAGTCAGGAGAACAGTCGGAGTTGAGGAGAGTTTGGTAAAGAGTCTCAGGGGAGATAGCCTGAGAGAGCCGGACGGAAGAGACACAGGTTGAGGGAGTCCGGGGTTGAAGACAGAGTTAGGAGGAGGGCTGACGAAGGAAGA
>NW_027105010.1:318755-326914 GCF_000696795.3 Halyomorpha halys | reverse complement strand
GAATAAATTTCAATACAATACCTGTACAGGGAACCCCTAGTTGGGCTTAGAAACCCCGAAGCCCCGTACACGGCATGAGAGAGTGTAAAAGGACTGAAAGTTCTTATTTTGACCCATTTGATATTCATACTTTGATGTGGCAATTACTCTGTATTAATTCAATCTGAAAATGACCCCTATGTAGGAATAACCCGGCATTAGCCATCAGGTCTGTTACAACACTGTAGGTCACATATAAGTTTTTCTCTCACTTTTCAATCTCATCTATTTCCATTGTGTTACCAGTATTGAAGCTGGATAAAATAACATTATTAATTAGGTTATAATCTAATATAATTGATACCATTATTAGTTTTGGATTAATAAAAAATATTGATATTATGAGTAACGATTTATTTAGAAAACATCTAAAACACATTGCCATTACAACTGTTTCTGTTTAAATTTCATACTAGTTTCTAACCTTGCATTCACTTCCATTCCTGACAATCCTCCGGGGTGCCGGAAAAGAAAATGGCCTCGAGACCTGGTAATGTAAAATGTCATTACAGGTCATTAGAGTGCTACCAATGGGTAGTTTCTCTTCACGCCTGTAAAACTCCATTGTAACTAAGATCAAATTTACTGAATGTGTTATATAATATACAGTTGTAAATTTCAATATAGAGATTTTTTAAAAAATAATAATCATAAAAGATTGAAAAGAAAGGAAACTGCTCGTCGATTCTGATTATTACAACGTTTACCAGACAATCGGTCTAAACTTTTAATCCATTATAAAAGACTGATCTATAGGACTACTATATGGGCTATGTGGACATACGGAGTTGAGCTTTGGGACTGCATTAAGTCATCGAATTCCTTCCGAATCCAACCCTTACAGTCCAAAATCTTTAGTAAAATCCTTGATGCTCCTAACTTTGTAACAAATCAAGTCATCCATCAGGACCTCAATGTTCCATATGTTGCCGATTTGGCCAGAACCAGATACCAATCCTTCTATGATAAACTTCCCAACCACCCAAACCCACTTGTTTCTATTCTGACTTCTCCTTTATTACCTGAAAATCCTCCTGGGCGTCTGAAAATCTCGAGATCTTCTCCTCTAGAAATTTTATTGGAGTTCTATCGAAGGGTAGATTCTTTACATGTTTGTATCATTATATCACTTACAGCAAATTTATTTGTTGTATACAGTTGTGAAAAACAATAAATAACTTATTTAAAAAAATCATATTTTTATGATAAAGTTATAGATTCATTTTCACTTGAAAAAATCACTAAAATTATTAATCTAAAAATCTCTGTTGTGAATGACAAACTCGGCAAGTGAATGTAGTGGGTTGTGTGATGATGTTTAATATGAAGGATAAAGATGGATGTTTATTCAAGGTGAGAGTTTACAGTAAAGGAAAGTTTCAAAGGAAGATAAGAAGGGTTCAAGGAATAAAAAAGGAAAGGAAATATTAGAAGATCAAAAAGTAAATCTTGTGAGAGAAAATCTCATATGATGATGATGATATGGCAGTGTTATTATCAAGGAATGTAGCCCGGAAAGTGCCAGGATATTTAGGAATATTAATGGTTAAGAATTGTAAAGAACTGGACCCGAAACACTCCGTTGTGGAATACCTTACCTGGAATACATAAGGAAAATTCAATACCTCAGTAAACTCTAAGTGGATGGTTATATAGGTAGGATCCCAGGAATAAATTTAACCCGTAGGGCGCGGTCAAGGATTCTCAAAATCTGGGCGCGGTGAGCCTATCTGGCACACCATCCATAAAAACTCCTGAAGTACCTTAATCGCCTTATTTAATTAAACCAAAAATTACCAATCATCTTGAGGATGTAGACAATTAGGGAAAAATATAAAATAAATTTAAAACATTTCTCATTATTTATTTAGGTACAGAAACCAAAAAAAGTCAAAATGAGGAATTCGCATATCATGGTTATGAATATAAATCAAAATTGAACCTTTTATCCTCGAAACGAAATTCAAAAAGAGGTTAGACATGAAGTTGAAATGTGTGGGGACATAAATAAGTCGGAGTCGTCGTCCATCAAAGCCGATGAAGGATCGCAAGAACAGTCTGAAAAGCATGTTGCATTGAGTGGTTTTGCATGAGGAGAAAATTCCTCGGTTGCATATCACACAGGAGCAGTTCGCGAGCCAATGTATTCCTGTTTCCACCGTGAAATCATAACATCTGGACCCCTTTTGGAGGTGAGGAGGCCTTGATTTTGGACGATCATCAGCCGAGAAAGATCTCTTGAGACGAATTTTCAAGGAGGTGTGAAGGCCGGATTTCAGCTGGCTTCTTCGCTGAAGTTATCCGATACCCGGTAATGTGACAATTCTTTGGGAAAAACTCTTCTTGGAATTCATTCCAATTGATTCCCGATGTGAATAACCAAGGAATTAATCCCTCCCAAGTCCAACATAGTGTAGAAAACTGTCATTGGCGATCGATGTGTATTTGGCTGCACGTTGTATGTGGCACACATTTGGTTAGCAGTATCACCTCCAGTTTTGTGAGCATTATAATACATACATAATACATTATATTACAATAATGACCTCAGTTTTTTTTTCTCCAGTACTTCTATCAATGGCTTTGGTTCTGAGCACAGAGGAAACCATGAGTACACATTTATTCTTGCATGTGACGTAAGTTGCCAACACTTTTTCGTTGTTGAAACCAAAAAGACCGGAATATTTTGGTCACCCTAAAATCAAAGAAATACTGAAATAACGATTGAAGAATTTATAAAAAAAATCACACACCAAAAAGGTGCGGTGAGCCTGACAGGCACACGGTCCCCATTCATAAACGGTAATGTTACCTGACGAAAATGACTTTAACACAAGTATCGAAAAACAGTGAAGTGCTTGAATTTACTATCTAAATTGAAAAATATTGATCTTAGGTTTGTAACGTAATCGGCCACTCTCGGCGCCTTTTTGGAAGACACCAAAAAAACCGACTCCTGTGTCTGTCAGATCAGCCGCGTCCGATGCAGGGTTATGTACTGGAGTAAATAGTTCTAACCTTGAAAAGCGATTCGTTGTGTCGTGCTGTATCCAGAAATTCTCCCGAGCTATATTTTTTGAATTGTTGAGATGAGAAATATGGTCAAGAACTTGGAATCATCTCTGATATGTTGAATGTTGTGGAAGAAAGATATATAGAAGATATATATTTGAATACAGGTAAGGTTAGTTTGAGATCATGTTTAGAATCAGAGATGGGAAAAACTGTTCTTTTGATTTATTGTTATTCGGATCAAAATCACTCATTATTAGTTATTACCAGCATTGGATCTTATTACAACAATATTAATATTTGAATGGAGTTTTTAGCGTGGTTTGATTGGGGCTCCTCTACGCCATGGGCTGCTTATCGCCCAGTCAATTCTCCTGAGATATAAGACTTGTCCTTATCCAATGATGATGAAGTTCCTGACCTGGCTTGCTGCTGAGTTTACGAGTAACAAACAGTAACAGTTGACGAGTAGTCAGGTGTACTTTGCTGGATTCATGAAACCTGTGTACTCCGATATGGAACAGCTCTAGAATAAGATATTTTGTTCATCTACTTTGCTGACTTCCAATAGTTTTTATTACAATACAAACAGTCCCAAAAATGTGTAGCCAGCACAAGTTCAACTCTGGTCGTAATTTAAAAACCAGATTAGACCTGCTTCGCCCTAAACCTTAAAAAACTGCTATCCGAGTCTTACCGGAAGAAAATAATAAACAGCAAATTGAGATGCAAGGTGGGAAGCCACCGTCTGTTGAATCAGAAGATATTTTCACCAAGAAAGGGAAAAATGGGTAAAAAGAAAAATTATTAAATGCCATCGTCCTAGAAGACGGATTGTTTTCATCCCTAAGCTCAATAAACCATGGACACGTCTCATAGATCATCTTAGAATTGCCTTGCAATACCAGTGATGCGGCGAGAGGGATGCGCTGGGATCTCTTGAGCTCTGCTCTACCCCTCACACGTGGGGGATAGAGTGGGGTCGGGGATCCTTAGGTCGATTGTGTAAATATTGTATATATTATTTTATCATTATGTTATTTTATTATTTATTTTCCATACAGATAGTCTGATTATGTTCATTTGTCTATCCTTTTGTTTGTATATATTTTAAGAGTTTTTTATTTTATTTTATTTTTTTTTATTTTTATTTATTTTTTTTTTTATTTTAGTATGTATGAGATCATTTATCAATATTACCTATTGCCCACAACTGTGTGGCAGATTGTAATATCTATCAATAAATAAATCTATCAATTTTAAGAATTGCCTTGCAAGACACCAATATGCCTAAAGATGAAATCTCCCATCAGGACAACGACGAATCATTCGGATTCGGGCCTACCCCTACACGTGAGATGAACAAATTTTCTGGTCCTTGAACTGATCAGCACTGGGTGACTTTGACAATGTGCATCCCAATTCCACCGAACTTTTCTATTCAACAGTTGATGAAGAGGGTTGAGGATCGATGACAATGCAGGGACTTGCCAGATAGTTAGCAAACCCTAAAAAAGCTTGCAGTTCTTTAACAAATCTAGAAATCGGTGCCGTTGTCATCTATATTCTCGTCAGTAGAATGCAATTCTGAATCCAAGATATTCAATGAATGTTTTTCCGAATTCGTTATTTTTTTTTTTCAGAAAGAATTAAATCATTATAATTGGCTCGACACCCCATTACCGAGCCGAAGCCTGCTCTAGTAGCTTGCACCAGGCTGTCCTGTCTTCTACTGCAACTCTTTAGTTTCGGAAAGCATTAAATCAGCTCTCTAAAAACCTCCATAGTATATTACTTGAAGTAGTATTTACTTAAAGTAGAAGTCAGCCCAACTAAAATGAAAAGTTACTGCAGTACCGTACTGAAATTACGTATTTAAGGTAGGTATGTGTTGTTACCTCAACTCTTTCGCTAAATTCGATTAAAATGAAATGACACATTATCGTGGATTTTACTTTATTTAATCATTTTATTTTTTCCCGAAAACAACTCAGTTTGGTCGAACGGTTTTGATTAAGCTCTTTACATTAACTTGCAATTAAATGCCCTTTAATATCAATATTTTATCCTCATTGAAAAATTCTAACAGAACTTAAATGCTTAATATTCAAAATAACTTCCTCTGAAGAACCTATTATTTTCTTACTTGTAATAATTTACCGTCCGTCATTGCCAGCAGTAACAGTATAAAAGATTTTACTATTGATAACAATAAAAACATTTTCCCAAGTTAAAAACAATATTCCGGAAATAAGAATAGTAATGTAGATGTTACATTTCTTAATATATATAATTGGAAAGCCAATAATTTTTGTTAAAAATAACTTTTAATATAGATCGTAGGAAGTGTGAAGAGTGACGAACAACGTATAAATAAATGTATTCCTGTTTATTATGTGTATATATGTATATACACATAATATGTATATGAGGTATACATATGCACACATTTTTACATCTAAAAAAGTACGTATTATTAACAGTCAAGTTATCAAAATACATATTCATACGGAGGAGTCTAAAAAAGCACAGAAATCTACTTTTAATTTTATTTAATATAGGATATTTGAAGTAGCTTACGATATTTATATGGTTTATAATAATGATATTTGAACTTTAATCTGTAAATGAAAGGAAGAAGATATTCGTTCCTTTAGTAACTAAGTACGGAAGTCCTGTGTGCAATAAGTTGAAATATTAATTTCAAGCTCAAAGTTTTTAGAGAACTTGATAATTTCAACAGATGAAATATATACTCTAATACTTATTAATAATTTTCAATGACGTCTACTTTCGTAAGTTTCAGTATACATTCTTGTACAACTTGTGATTTTATAGATACAATTTTTTTTTTGTAATAATTTATTTATTGTTAATTACAACTGTATAAAAATATATACAACAAGTAAATTTGCTGTGACATAGTGACATGATACAAACATTTGGAGAATCTACCCTATGATAGATCTCCAATAACATATCTAGAGGAGAAGATCTCGAGGCAATCTTCTTTCCAGACGCCTTGGAGGATTACTAGGTAATGAAGGAGAAGCCAGGTTAGAAACAAGTGGATTTCGGTCGTTGGGAAGTTTATCATGGAAGTATTGGTATCTGGTTCTGCCCAAATCGGCAACATATGAGACATTGAGGTCATGATGGATGACTTGATTCGTGACGAAGTAAGGAGCATTAAGGATTTTGGACTGTAAGTATTAAATTCAGGAGGAAATTGATAGTTTAATGGAGGCCCAAAGCTCAACTCCAACAATGTCCAGATAGGACTTATAATAGTCATGTAGATCAGTCTTTTGTAATGGATTGGCAGTTTAGACCGTCTGAATCCACAAGCAGTCTCCTGTCTTTTCAGTCTTGTATGAAGATTCCATGTCAATCGTTTGTCCATAGATATAGTTAAATTATTAACACAAAAAAATAAAATAAATAAGGACCCCTCTCTTCCAGGTCAAAGAAAAGATTTTAATAAAATAATATTGCTCAATACTAGCCAAACAAACCAATATCGGAAAAGATTTGAAGCCTACAGATCTCAGCACTTTTATCAACGAATTTGGCCTTTCTGTAACACCTTGCGCCAGTGGTTAACAATAATTATTAAATGTAAAAAAATAGTTTTTAAAAATCTGTATAGGCTATTCTACTTTGACTCTGATACACAATTTTTTAAAAGGTAACGGGGCCACTACCCTTCATACCTTCAAAACATATTGGAACGGATATCAGTTCAAGAGCCCGGGAAAAAAATAATTTACTTCAACACAATTTTTTATTATTTTAATGAAAACTATATATAATTACTAGTCAAAATTGATGAGTCTGACAACCAGATTTAGGTGGAATAAAAAATGGCATATGTTTCAAACTGTTCAAAACATTAATTTGTTATTCAAATGTTATGGACGAGACAGAAGAATTGGTGATGGGAGCGCATGTGCGGGAGGTATCGGGCAGAGAGGGAGAGAACAATCATGTTTTTCGTGGAATGTTTTAATTGATGGACATTGATCTAAAGTCTGGTGTATTTTTGGTTTTTCTGTGAGCTAAGTTAAGTTGAAAAACTGTGTTATTGAGAAGTGATCTTTCTCTCTTCCACGAACAGCTGAGTGCAAGTACGTACGGGTTATTATTCACTTTTGGATACAGATAACAATTTGATGTATTTTAATTGTAGGTTAGTTGTAAGTACATATCTATATAGGAATAGGATGGATATAATTAGAATAAGATAGGATAGGGCCTTTGTTAGTTAAGATTGTTCTTTTTAATATACAATTAGTTTTAGTAAAACTGTATTTCAATAAACATAAAAAAACACATATTTCTTGTTGTGGATATGTGAGTTAAAACAATATCAATTAAACTTGCAATTTGAATATATTACACAAAGTTTAATATCTTTAAAACTATCTAGAATAATAAAAAACTTATTAGAATCTTATGAAATAACCCTAATAGAGTTTTTAATTTTCAATATTTCCCACGCAGAGCAAGAGCGAAGTGGACTAGATACCCAACAGATAAAACTAATATTATACTACATTGACAAACAAATTCAAAACAGGATTAAAACAATTCAAAATACAAAATTTAACTAACTTAACTCAAAACCTCACGACAACTAAGAAGCTTCTCAACTTCAAAAATTTTAATCACCCTCTTCTTACTGAATCACAAACAATAATAGTATTCCAGTCTAACTTATGTATGTATAGTTGGAATTCTAGTTACTAGAGCCCACATTATGCTTTACCCATAGCAAGTTATTCAATATGGATCAACGATAATGTATGCATCGCTCCCATAACGGTATAAATACCAAGCGTAACCATCATAGACTTGTTGGTCTACTCATAACTAATGAGATCAATATTGAACCCATTCCATATCGACAACAGCAGAGGTAGGAATATATTCAATCCTAGCCAATTAAATTTGAGGGTTTTTTTTTACTCAGTTATAGTATTTTGGATTAAGGCTTCGAATATTAAATATATATTAAATTACTTGAAAGATAGATACCCACTACAATACATTTCTGATATTCTGATACATTATATTGTAAATCTGATTACTTTCTTATAATTATAATT
>NW_027105010.1:302228-318700 GCF_000696795.3 Halyomorpha halys | reverse complement strand
TCACATTTTAAAACATGTGAAATATTCAGCCACACCAGTGAGACTGCGTTTCCTATCGATTTTGCAATCGAAACTTTGAGTGATTTGAAAATAAATTTTGATACTCGTTTCTCGGACTTTGATGCCATTGCGAATCAAATTAAGATTTATATATATATATATATATATATATATTTCTATTCCCATTATTATATATCTCTATCTGTTCCTAATTGGATATCCTTTCCAATTCGGTCGTGTTCATCAAATTACTTAATATGCTAATCAGGTGGCATGCAGGAATTCTGAACTAAAAAAATCAAGTCGGATTAGTATTATTTTATATTTACATCTGAGTTATAACAATATAAGAGCTTAATAAACCTATTGACTTAATCTCCGTTCATTTAATATGCTATGAATTGAGAATACCAGATGAGGCCATATATATTTTATTGACACTAAATTTTTTTTTTTAATTTATTTTATTTAATGTGATTTAAACTGTACAAATAATATATACAATAAGTAAATATGTTGCATGTTTTATTTAACCTTGAAAATCTTGGGAAGGAACAACCCATTGGTGATTAGGATTAATTTAAATTAGAAGGTCCCGTGGCCATCTTCTTTACAGACGCCTCGGAGGATTATCAGGGATTGTTAAGGATGAGAGATTGAGAATTAATGGGTTAGGATGGGTAAGGAGTTTACCGCATATCTGTTTTGGGCCAATTCTGCAACGAAGGTTAAGGTCTTTGAGGATGAGTTTATTTGTATCGCAATAAGGAGCATCAAGGATTTTACGTAGGATTTTGGATTGTAAGGATTGGATGCGGGAGGAATTTGATGGTTTGGTGTAGCCCCAGAGCTCAATTTTATATGTCCAAATTGGTCTGATTATTGTTGTGTATACTAATTTTTTGTAGTGAATGGACTCTAAATTTAATTACTTTTGCTATTCAAAGTATCAACTCAGGAATATTATTATCTTTTATGTTGTGGGTTTGGCTGTATTCAGGTGTCTTTGGCAGTTGCTAGATCCATGGTCCATAGTTCATCCTCGTTCTTCCTCGAACCATACTCACCCTGATGTCTTTTTCCAGAGTCCTATTTTTCTCCCCTCTCGATAAAAGTACCTTTCATTCCCTTTACTTTCTTCCAGCCATCTCATAGGCTTACAATCACGTTTGGGGAGAGTCGACCGTTTTGACTTCACCATCAGGGTGGCTTCTCTTCTTACATCCATGATGCTTTATGGTTCGCTTATCTTAATGGCAATGATAATGTAGGTATAGCCCTCATTTGGCGCATCTGTTCAGTCCTTAGTGCCCCTGACCACACAGGTGCATCCCTTTTTAACTTGCTACTTATGAGCCAGCAAATGCAATGAACACCTATAATGAAATAATAATAAACATTACAGTTATGATATGCGCGTGGTCTTCAAGGCCTTTTCGTGAAAAAAATAAAATAAAATAATATCTATATTACATATCTAGCATGTATTATTTTCTAAATAAAGTTAAAACTTATCAAAAAAGAAATCGTTTAAAAATATAATTAAAAAATTGTTTATTTCCATGATGAGGATTTATATTCCATTATTAAAAGGATAATATGCCGCTATGAGTGTTATTGCAGATATGGAATTTAAAATGAAATCCTTAGAAATAAGGAAACTTGATATAATTTTAGCAGATTCATATTAAAGACTACCTCGTCAACGCTTAAATGTTTCATTGCTTCTTACGTTTATTAAAAAATAGCGAATTTGATTACATTCCTAAAGGTTTACTTCATACGAAACAAATATTCTTTAATTTCATTATAATTCTTCTTTTCTAATAATTCATCCGTAAATTGATTGAATATAAAAACTTGCAATGAAAACAAAGAACGGTAATATGGCAACCAGTCCATCCAACTTCAGCGAAATATTCTGCTACCAAACAGACGAAATAACATTTGATAAATCAAATGAAACCAGGAACATGAGATATTGATAATTAATAAGCTTGCACTTCGTGATTAGCTGCCCCATAGCTTACCTGAGAATTATTGCCCAACTATGACTCACTGAAAAATATGCAATTACTCCTAATATTGGTTCACAAAAATTTATTTTGAATCCACCGAAGTCTTGTCCAACTTGTGATGGAACGGCATTAGAGTGCTATTATTTTTTCTATGACTATTTTTTTTCTTTAATATTAGCCCAAATTATTTATATAAAATCCCGATAGTACCCACATAATTGATCATTAATTGTGTTATGTGTAACTTCTGGGTATGATAGGTAATTTTTGTTTTTTCTATAATTTTAAATAAGTATTATGCTTCGGGTTGACCGAAATAGACTGGAAGGGCGGCTCCAATAATGTAGGCACTGCCAACACCAACAGTAAAAAATTAGCTCCTCCTGTGGGAGAAGAATACACCGAGGGATGAGAAAGCCATTTTCTCTTCAATATTATTCAATGAAAAATGGGTGAGTAAATGATTCTGGAATGTACCCCCGACAATAAAGGAGTGGGGAAATCGAGGAATGCGGAACGGAAGAAAAGAAAGCATGGAGTAAGTCAATTTCTTCTATATCAGGGGTCTCCAAATTTTCCAGCCTTAGGGCCATACTGATTACTCCAGTAAGTTCCGAGGGCCAAAACCATATTATCATTGTTGCAGGTGGTAAAAAGTGAAATAGTCCACCAACAACGCATGGCTGTGGAAGTTAGCATTCTATGTTGATTTGACAAAACATGTGAACGAACTGAATTTGAGATTGCTAGGAGAAAACCAGCATCTTCCTGATTTATACTCTAATATCAAATCATTCCGGAAGAAATTGATACTGTTTCAATCACAACTACGAAGTAAATGTTTTTCACATTTTAAAAAATGTGAAATATTCAGCCACACCACTGAGACTGAGTTTCCTATCGATTTTGCAATCGAAACTTTGAGTGCTTTGAAAATAAATTTTGATACTCGTTTCTCGGACTTTGATGCCATTGCGAATCAAATTAAGATTTTTCAGAATCCTTTTGATACTGACATTGAAACCCTAGCCCCGGAACTTCAAATGAAATGATTGATCTACAGTGCAGTGATATAATTAAGAACAAATATCAAAACTCATCTTTGTTGGAATTTTATAAGAGTTTTCCACTTACACTATTTGATAATTTGCATAAATTTGCTCGTGGGCTGTTTTCTGTTTTTGATACTACTTATTTGTGTGAGAAGATCTTCTCCAAAATGAAGTACACAAAAGATTAATCTAATGATTAATTTAACTGATGAGCATCTTAAATCTCTTTTAATAATTGGTACAAGTAAAATTAGTCCACAACTAGAAACTATTGTCAGTGGAAAATCTCAATTACATAAATCTCATTAGTATTTCATATGTCATTATGCTTGTTATAAGTTATGTTTTTATTTAAAATGTATAAAATGTTAGTTGGATTCATTTCAATAATTTGTTAGTTATTATATACTGAAGTTAAATTTTCTGCATATTATGTATGTCTTTACTCATTACAATTCTGCGTTTCTTTATCCAACTTATCACAAAAACAATAACAATAAGCCTACAACAATGTTATGAGTAGTTAGCCCATGACCATATCAATGTAGATGTCATATTAATAATTATTCAACATAAAATTAGAATACTTCAGTAAACTAAATTTAATTTGCTATAAAAAATATGTCCTCTAAAAGGAGTTTTCAAGTATGCTAGCTCTCCGCGGGCCGGACAAAATCCGTCCGCGGGCCGGACAAAATCCGTCCGCGGGCCAGATGTGGCCTTCAGTCCGTAGTTTAGAGACCCCTGTTCTATATGATACACATCATCACTATGCACGATAACCATTAAAATCCATAGACCCCTTATCAAACTTCCCTAACTCAGTTTGTCGGATTTACATAGTGCGATATGTTCGGCTCTTTTTTTGAGTTTGTATAAAGCCGGGGTCGGGGGTCTCATTTTCTGTTGCCCCTCTTGCCCCGGACACCGGGAGACTGAAGACGCTGCGACTGCGATGCCGCCGGATATTATCTATCGAGGCATTTAAGCCAGGACCTGGCCGGCCCCTACTACCCCGCCACAGCCGATGACTAGCTGGCCAGCCTACGAGAGAGAAAGACGTTTCACGAACACCGTATGAAATGATCATATGTTTTATCCCATTTTCGCCTAAAAGCCTACCTGCACGAGGGAATCGGCAATAGGAGCCAGAAGTAACTTCCACCAGTAACCCAGATAAGCCATTATTCAATTTTCTATGAGACCCTAAGTTTCGTTCTTAGATTATAATAATTCGCATTAAACTAACACACTAACACGATCTGCCCCTACAGGGACTAATACTTGAATTTAAGGAAAGATTGATTGGAGAAGGTGGTCGGGGGATGCGGTCGGCAAAGAAAAACATAAATAAACAAAAAAATATTTATTTATGCCGACGTTTTTGCCGAGTTTCAGGTCTTCATCAGGGCTCTAGAGCAAAAAGAGATAACAACTATCATTTAGAGAAACATAAAATTGAAAAGAAATATTATACAAACAAATTTGGAATTATAAAAAATATTGAATCGAATAATAAATAATAAAAAATTGATAATTGAATAATAGAAAATAATTGATTGATAATCATGGAATAAAACGGTAGCAGATTGATAACAGTGAATTCCATGATTATCAATAAATTATTTTCTATTATTCAATTATAAATTTTTTATTATATATTATTCGATTCAATATTTTTTATAATTCCAGATTTATTTGTAGAATGTTTCTTTTCAATTTTATATTTCTCTAAATGATGAAGACCTGAAACTCCGCAAAAACGTCGGCATAAATAAATACTTTTTTGTTTATGTTTTTCTTTGCCGACCACCCCCCTTCCCCCCCCCCCCCGACCATCTTCTCTAATCAGTAATCTACGGAATACTATCTACACCTCATTAAGAAAAATATATGCATGCTAAACCATAAGCAGTGGAATGTCTAATAATTCAGACCCCCTTGTTCCAAACTAATTTGAAATTTCGTTTATAATACTATCGGGGTACCTGGAGTAATCCATGACCAGGTCCCGATGTAAACACAGTTTAACCCTACGTGTTCTCTTTCAACCACCCGTACAACCATTTGTAAATTATTCAATAGATTTTTTTTTCTGTCAATTATATTCTATTTTTCGTTTCAATTAATTTATATATACAGTCCACTACAATATCCATCTAGCCAGTCAAATGTGAAATAATTTTAATTTTTTTTAAATTGTGAGTCATGTAAATAACGTACTAACCTTAGTTATATTGTGTATTGTCAATTTATATGAATTAATAAATAAAGTATGTCATTTACTGTACTAACTCAAAAAAGACAAAGAAATATATTATTATAACAATCCTTCACAACATAGTTGAGCATCTAAGCTAAAGGACTATTATTTAATCACATTTCATTGACCAGATGTGGGGAAGAGTACAAAGGATCTCCTCCTGTAAATAGCCATGCACTTGTTGACTAAAGTGGCTAGTCACTGAGATCATCAAGCACCAGCTAAACAAGTTGGTGTGTTGTCATTCCACCTCTCCTTCTCGACAGTTAATCATTCTCCAGTCCTCAGACCCCAGTGAACACTTTGCTATCTCCTCTTTCTACCTTAGTTGTGGACTGTTATGCCAATCAGGACAAATGGATCACCTTTATATTGTGGAAGATCAACGAGTAGGAGGGTATAAAGACCCGACAAAGGTCAATTGCAGTTAGTGATCTGAATTTATTACAGGTAATTTACAGATGCGAAATTAATTTTTTTTAAAACTATTACCTCATTAAGTTTATAAGATGTTTGTTATTTATCATTTTCATTTATGAAATCGTAATCAGAAACATTCTGCCAATCCTAATTTTTTTTTTTCATTTTCCTTTACAACTAAATCCGACTGGGATAATAGTTTTGAATTTATATAAGATTATAAAAATTAGATTCGTTTTAACGTTATATGAAGTGAGGGTTTAATCTCGTTCGAAAAAGAAACCCCTAAAGATTTTAATTGTAATGATCATAAAATAATTTTAACCAATAAAAATAAATTAGTAAAGAAAAAAATCAAAATAATTTATCTAAGAAATAATAATAATAAATACGTAATTTAAGAATGAAAGAAATAAAATAACTAATATTTATAGAAAAGAAATAACTGACTTGTGTGCAGAAAAAATAAAAACAGTTCTTAGCAGACTTTTTCGCATTATTTTAGCCTTCAGTCTTCGAGATGAAGTTTTATTTCCGACTTTGTTAGAAACTGCACCTTTAACTACTGGTAAGTGGGAACTGAATTTTGTAAAACGTTTTATGAAGAATTGTAGTTCACGATGCAAGTAACTATATATGATTTATATAAATCAAGGTTTCTTATAATCCTGTAATTCTGAAGACCTTGTTTTTTTTTCTTTTCGTACAGGCTGGTGCACCACACGCAATTCTAACATTGAATTAATAATGAAAATTTATGGGTAATCAATTATGTATAGAACTACCTTTTGAGTAGTATTATAATTTTCTAAGAATGTGAATACCGTATCAATGAAATATAAATATGAAATTTATCGGTAATTCAAAACGACCTTTCCTACAATTAATCTTAATAATATTAAGGTTAGATGTGATCTATGCGAAGAACAAAATACATCGTATTCACTAAAAATGGCAATTTCAACAAATTAAATATTTCTCATTTCTTACTGAAACACTCATTGATTCTCCTTAATTTAATAATATAAATTACTATCAGCACTGTAACATGTTCTAAAAAAAAACTATCGGATTTACATAATCCGAATTTTTCGGCCCTGTTTTTGATCCTATATAAAGTCGGGGTCTGGGGTCTCATCTTCTGATGCCCCCCCCCCGAAGACGCCGCAACAGCAATGCCGCCCAAACTATGCACCATGCAAGCTAAGACCCTGCCTGCCCTTACCATCACGCCAGAGTCCAGGACATGCTGGCCAGCCTCTGAGGAAGAAACACGTATTCTGACACTGTGCGTTACCATGGTTTTCACTATTTCGCCAACCGCTGAACCTGCACCGGGAAGCGGCTAGAAAACGTTACTGTGGCAGCGAAGACGTCACCAGATAAGCGTCTATTCCATTACCTATGAGACCCCATGATTTGATCTGTCTTATATCATATCAAATAAAATAATTTCATTAAAGCTAACACACTGACCCCAATTTCCCCTCCAGGGATTTTAGTTGACTTATTTAAACATACGCACGTTATTAATGAGCAGAAAAGTCTCCCAATTTTCAACCCCCTTTGTTCCACACTAATCAAATACAATTTAAAAATACAATCGGGGTACCTAAAGTACGGCACGAGAAGGTCCTGATGTAAACAGTTCATCAAAACACAATTTTCAGATCAGGTGCACAAAACACATTCCTTTAGAAATCGTTGAATTCGTCCTCTTTATATAACAAATACAATATTTTTTAATATGAATATGTTTATAAACGGGAAAAATCAGTCCTCATACTGTTTTTTTTTTTTAATATATGTACTAGTAAATTGAATTTTACAAATTTTAAGTTGTATACTATCCCCATATGGGTAGAAAATCTTATGTCTAACTAATTACCATATATTGGTAATCTATGAAAGGTAGAAGCAATTGATAAAGAAATGCTGCTTCCGTACACACGGGATTCGGTTTGTCTAACATCGTAGGGCAAACCGTTTACCATGTGGATGCTTAATACTATTAAGATAACACTAATCAAAGATATGTTATCTTATCATAATTAACCATACAGATGTAATTGCAAATTTTATATTCCCGAGAAATTATTAAAAAAAATATATGTGACTGAATCCTGTAATTTTTCATTTATTAATTCTTTTCTTTTTTTTTTTGTTAAATATCACTTATATTATACATCACTTAGAACGTTTTAGAAAACCTAAATTAGGTCTTTTACTTATAATTTTTACAAGTCAGAAATTGGTATTATTATCTGCGAAGTTGCCAATCAATTTTTAAATACGAGCATTATTTTATTATATTTTGCCCATATTTGTGATAGCTTTATTAATTCTTGATAATATATATCTATTAAATTTATACTCAGTACTAGTTCTCCAGTTTCGAAAAATTACCTTATCTGATTTAATTCTTTACATGCACTACATAAGGTCCTAAGATTTCGATATCTCTCCTGCTATGCCAAGCTCACAAATGTACCGGACAGTCATTAGGCCTATTGTAACATATGGCAGTGAAACGTAGGTCCTGAAGAAATGATCCCAAGAAAATAAAAAAAATATTAAGGTATGAGAAAGGAAGGTCCTTCACATGGTGTACGGGCCAATAAAATAATCATGACAATGGTGATCGGGAAAAAAGTTGCCGGATTTATAAGGTCAACTCGATTCAGTTGTATTTATAAAGATGGGCTGGTAAGTCCAATACTATTCAATCTCTTTATAAATGACTATCCAAAATTTAAAAATTTTAATATAGCCCTTTTTTGCGAATACAGTAATTTACACCTCTTCATATCGACACAACCTTAATAGGCTAAAAGATGCTTTGAAAAAACACCTAATAAATGCCTTAAAAAATAGGGAATAGTTTAAAATATTGATAAAACAGAAGCCATCATTTTCACAAAATGACGACCATAGATTAAAATAATACCCCTGTCTCTTTTGCCAAAACAGTTAAATACTTAAGAGTCACTTTAGATATTAAACTATTAGTTAACCACCACATACATTCGTAATTGGAAAACTAACAAATTAATAAAATTAATATAAAATGTATACTTGATTAAAAAATCTAAATTACTCAATCTGACTACTTGAGAGAGATCTTACATAAGATGCACTGCTAGCATAAGTCTCCTATGGTTGTTTAGCATGATAACTGCTACTGCTTTATTATACGAGATTATTTTTTTATGCCTACCTAAAGCCTAAAAAGGATTTTGATTACTAAAAACTTTTTGATTACTTTAATGAAAACAATGTATAATTACTAGTCAGAATTGATGAGTCTGCCAAGTATAGGTAGGGGGAATAAAAATAACGGCTGTTTCAAAAAGTTAAAAATAGTTAATTTTTCATTCGGAGCTCTATATCATTAAATATCCAACAACAATAGAAAATTTAAGGGAACATCATTTAAAGTAGAGTAAATTTCCTAAAATGTAAGCCCTGATAGAGTTATTTACATTCAATAGTCCTCCTATTTAATAGCTATTTAAAAAGCATCACTTCATAAAAATATACAGAACGTACAGAAAGATCATAAGTTAGTGAATTTATTTTGAAAAATCTATATCTCAAAAACCATTTGACGTATAGATATATATTAGCATTCAAATTAAAGCTTGTTTAATGGACTATAATGTAGTTTATGACGTTTATCTTCGTAGGTGTAGTAGTTTTCATGATATTTGCTAAAATTTAGCAATTAATTTTCATTTGCCAAATTTATATTCATATGCAAATATCGTAAAAGTTACTACTCCTACAAAGATAATTGTAATAAACTAATTTATTCGTAAGCTAAATTTTCTTTATTTTGAGTGCTGGCAGACATAGGTGCGTCTTATGGATCTAGATATATTTTTTTCAAAAATCAAACATTTTATATGAACAACTAGAAATTAACATTTTGTGAATTTATTTTGTCAAATATCATAAAAACTACAACTCCTACAAAGATAAACGCTATACACTATTAGTAAATTTAACTAGCTTTAATTTGATTGCTGGCAGACATCTGTATATCCTATGGTTTCTGAGATAAAGCTTTTCATAAATCAAACTTATTGTACGAGCAACTATAAATCAATTTATTTTAGCAAATTTCATGAAGACTAATATTCTTACTAAGGTAAAGGGCATAAAGTACTTTATAGTATGTTAAACTAACTTTAATTTGAGTCCTAATAGACATAAATACGTCACATGGTTCCTGAGATATAGATTTCTCAAAATTAATTAATTAATCTTTAAATATTTTTAAGAAATATTGCTTTTTAAAAAGCAATATCTCGAGAACTATTGGCTGTAAATATCTCTATTAGGTCTTATATTTCAGCAAATTTACTCTTCTTTAAATAATGTTCTTTTAGATTTTCTAGTGTTGTGAGTAGTTTTTATATAGAGCTTCGAATAAAAATTGAATGTTTTTTTAAGATTTTTAAACAGCCACCATTTTTTATTCCCCCTACCTATATTTGGCAGACTCATCAGTTATGACTAGTAATCATACATAGTTTTCATTAGCGTAATCAAAAATTGGGGTGAAGTAACTGCCTTTTTTTCTTCCTGGCTCTTCTACTATTTCCTTTCTTCTTGCCTATGGTCTCAGTCAGTAGGCTCATCACACCAACTAAGATTGAACTCCTATGTACTAGTCCGTAGGCTCATAGAAATAAATTGATACTGAATAAATCGGTTCTAAGACCTATCTAAAAAAACGCGAAAGTGAACTATTGAAATCAAATTATCAGCCATACTATCAAGCTTTATAACAACTTTTTCATATTTATGAACAAATATATAGTATAACATAAACATTGTAGTTGATAAAAAAAATAAATTGCATTTTATGTTAGTAACATGCAAGGAATGCTGCTGTCAAAAAATTTCTTCGTAATCGTATATCTCGAAAACAAGTGATTTAAAAAAAAGTTTTGATCATATATATTAAATTATAAAAATTAGATCTTATATACAGAAAATTTGGCCACCCTTGCCGTAGAGATTACATTAATAAACTGATACATAATTTATTCCAGTCTTGCCCCAACTCATTAAACCCTCTAATCACAGTAATAGGAAATTCCACGAAAACTACAACCCTTAGATATAACACAAAAGAACCAAACATATATTAACTTAAATATGTAAATCAATGTTATTTATTTCATGTTAATTAATGATGTATATTTTATTCTATTTATGTTACTTATTTTATTTTATATGAGAAGAAGATGGTTGAGGGAGCTGTCTGTGAAGAGCACAAATAAGTAAAACTTATTTATTAGTGCCAATGTATATATTTCTTTTTTGAATTTCTTATTTTTAACCTTACTGTACCTTCTGTATATCTTCCAACCCACTTCTTTTAAATACAAAATGCCGCCGTACACACCACTTAACTTTCCGCCTCTTCCAAGCAGGACCATTGTTTAAGTTTTATACTATTTTTTCTCATTTTTTTTTTACTCGCTTCTCCTTTTTTATTCTTTACTTATTTTTCCTTACCCACGTTATTATTTATGTTTGCTACATATTAATATTGTCATTTGTTTGTTTCTTATACTTTACTTACATATTTCATTAAATACATATATTTTCTTTTTTTTCCTTAAATTTAATTTAAATTATTTTTTAAAATTAAAATATTCAAAATTCAAAACAAATAAATATTGTTTCTTTTGCATTCTTATATAACTTTATATTTTTATTTCCTTGATCATTTTATTTTGCTTACAAATTTAATTACCTATATACACGTTTTATTTCCCTCTTTTTTCATAAGTTTATTGTTTTTTTTAATAATTTTCATTTTGTACATATATTTACTAACTAGATTTTCATTCTTATTTTATTATTTAATCTTTCCTCTGACTTAATTTTTTTTATTATTATTCACAGAGAGCTTTTATCTTTTTATAATACTTAAACTATTCATGCCTGTCAACACTATTTATGTATCAAAATGTTAACTATTTTCTAATCATTCTATATATCCTTATTCATTGGTTATTATTTTCTTTATTGTTCTGCCCGGGTTCTGGCCGAAACGTTGGCACTATTAAATAAGTTTTTTCAACTTATTTGTGTTATTCTCTGACCGCACCCCCAACCATTTTCTCCTCATATATATTATGTTTGCCCCCCCCCCCTTCGGTTTGTTTTGTAAAAAAAAGAAAAAGATGAGTAGAATCCGATAGCATGGGCTTCTGGAAAGGATGGTATAGGATCAACTGCCAAGAAGGCTGCTGTATGAACTATTGGAAGGAAGAAAAACCACAAGAAAGACCACGCCTGAGATGTGGCTGGTTAGGAGTAAGAAGTTGAGTTCATGCCACTAACAGTCGAGAATAACTGGAGTTGCTCAATGGTATTCTATAAAAAAAGTCTTTAGAATTATATAATTCTTTGTTATTTGTATTTGAAATTGTTACTTTATTTATAAATATATTTGCTGTTGTTTTTATCAATAATTTTTGTTTTCTCACTAATTATATTATATTATTAATGAAACTATCAAAATTCAAAACGTAAACTAATTTGGGAACTATACATTTTTTTAAAATGTAGAATGATAATCCGTTTTTAAAAATTTTATTTTCCGAGTAACAACATTTTGTGAATTTCAAGGATTGGCAGTTGGATGACGAAGATCAGACGATTTTGAAGTATACGTTAAATTAACAATGCGATAAATTCCCAAAAGTTATCGATTCATGAATCACTGATAATTTCGATATAAATTTCAAAGTAACGAAAATTTTTAAAATAAATTATCTAAGTGAAAATAATGAACAGTTAGTCAAATGGTTCGTTACGTTTGAAGATGGAACTCAAATGCTATGGCATTTGCCAAACTCTTTGATGTTTAAGAAAAAACTGCAAAGGAACGGTTAACGCTTCCATAATTAAACCAACACCCCATCCATAACGATGGCCGGCAGTGTTGGACCAACGATTTGCACAACATTAAATTTTTATCAAAATATTCCAATTAGTTAAATAATTAATTTATTATTGAATTATTTCGCGGAACACTACTGTTCCAATGAATAGCAGTTGGAAACCATTGTGGTAGGTAATGGTTTTAATATTCATATCTCAGTTTCTCCGAAAACGTCCCACACTGCCTTTGTTAATTTATTAGCATAATCTCTACCCAAGTGTAAATAGCATATCATAATTGAATTGTATTACATCGTGTAGATTCTATTTCACCAACGTTTTTATTCCGATAATGTATTATTATTATCCGGGTTTTCTCCCCATTGCGGTTTGAATATCTGAGGTGGGGGACCTAGAAGTCCAACCACCTTAATATATATATATATATATTTTTTTCATATATTTAAAAATGTTCGCACTATTCGTGCAGTGTCCAAGAGAACTGACTGTTGAGCCTCTCTTAGCACGTCTGTAGGCACTCCCAGACCATTCATGCCTGCCACTATTGATTTTGGTAAGAGACCATTCGTTGATATTATGAATGGAGTCGTGGTAACACCTTCCAATTTATATATTTCTTTCAATTCTATCGCCAATTCCTGGTATTTCCTCAGTTTTTCTCCCACAGTGGAGCGTATATTATAATCGATGGGGATCCCAACATCAATAAGTTCCGCTTTCTTTTTTCTTAGGTCTATAAGGAGGATTTCTGGCTTATTATGGCGTACTGTATGGTCTGTAATAAGTGATTCATCCCAATATAGCCTGAGAGAACCTTTTTGGAGGAGTTTATTTGGGTGGTACTTGTAATAGGGGCTCTTATCTTCAATTAGATTGTACTTCACATCCAGAGACTGAAGCATAATTTTGGCCACATTGTTGTGCCTCTGCAAATATTCAGTACCAGCTAGCACTCCACATCCCCCAGTGATATGTTGGATTGATTCGAGCGTTACTGAGCATTATTATTAGTATTATTAAATCGGCTCCACAACTCGATGTCTAGTCCTGGCCTCCTGCATCAGCCTCCACCAATCATTATGATCTTGTGTGGCCGCCATCCAGTTCCTCACTCCCATCATGGTCCTAGCATCACCACTCACACCATCACTCCATCGAAGGCGTGGTCTTCCTATTCGTCTTGCTCCATGTAGTACCTCTGTCACTATTTTCTTTGGCAGATCACTCTCAGCCATCCGAGCAACATGCCCTACCCACCTCAATCTATTGAGCCTCACAAACTGGACAACGTCTGGTTCCTTATATAAAACTTTGAGTTCCTGGTTTGTTCTTGACAGCTCCAAATATTTTACGGAGAATCTTCCTCTCCAAGACCATTAAGTTGTGCTCACCAGCCTTGGAGATGGTCCACGTTTCAGAGCCATACAGAAGAATTAGCCGAATAATTGTTTTATACAAATAAATCTTGGTGTCCTTAGAACAAGGCACGGCTCCTAAAATAGGAGCTGAGGCTATGATAACAGCTGTTGGCACATAGGACTCTTCGTTTAATTTCGGAGTCCACAACAATGTCTTGGGTTATGAGCGATCCAAGATACCCAAACTCGGGGACTTTTCCGATAATGTTTAAAAAAATAAATGATAAAATGTAGTGAGTTATAATATGTGATTATGATCACCAGTGCCCAACTTTAGTACAGTAGGGAAATTAAAAAATGTGCAATAAAATATATAGAACATGAAAAGTTGTGCAATAAAAAAATTAAAAGTCATTTCTTCTAAGAGATTTATTTTGTTTTCAAACAAAAATGACTATTTTTTCCTGATAAAAGTGCTTGTGTAGTAAAAATAAATCAATGAAATAAGAAGTTCGGCTGAATTTATTTTTATAATTAATTATTTATAAGTATAAAAAAAAAATTACTAAAAATATATAGTTTTTATCTAATTCATTCTTTTAAATACAAATCTGGATAAACTCTTTTATTTTAAAGTAATACCATACATATTAAAAATGTAATATTAGTTAAATATTTTGAATATATATTATAAATATATTAAAATATATATTTTAAATATATTTGGTCTACCATAAAGTTCGTTTTAAGTATAAAATAAAATAATAATTTTTTCATGCTTTTAATAACATAATTTCTACCATTATTTGTGACCTCTTGGTAGTGAGATCGCAAGTTTGTCACAAATTAAATGTTTAATAATGTACACCACTTGGGTATTGTATTTTCAATTATTAATTATTATTTTCAAAAAATCAAAAGGTCTATGTAATTACTGAAAAGATGGTTCATTCTAAAGATAAAGAAAGAGCCCTGAAAAGTTGATTCAGGAATAGGTATTTAATAAAAAAATTAAGAAAGAAGAAAAACTTTTCATATGAACTTATCTAGCACAAAATTGATTTTATAAGCTTATAATTTTTTTTCTTATAATATATAAAATATATTATATTTAATATATTTATTATTTTAATAACTAGCAGGCCCGCCAATGCTTTGTTATTGCTAGATTTGGGGAATTATATTGATTAATTGAACATAATTGAAACTTTGATATAAATTGAAATATTTAGTTAAAATTAAACATAAATTATTATTTTTATTTATATACTCCTTCAACATAAGGCCAGGTGTTACTTCATTTTTGTTTCGCTGGTTGGATATTGTTTTTGGACTGTATTGAAATAAAAATAAGGCATAAGGCTACAGAAAGAGAATTTATTTACAATCTAGAGGTGGTTGAACAAGAGAGAATATGAAGGGTGGCCGAAACAAAACATTTATGGTTGAGGTGTGTTAATTAATTTTTATTGGGGGGCTATGAAACCTGCAGATTGATTACGATGATGGATGGTGATGGTGTGAATCGGATATAGAAGGAAGGTGACTTACTCATGTAGCATACACTTATGCTTCCTCTTTCTTCTCCTCCATATCCATCCGTCTACCCTCTCCTCGGCTACCGGTAGGCACTTCGGAAATGTCTTAGTCACTCATGGTCTTCTTTACTCAATAGGAGTGAAGAAAGAATGACTACCTCTGGCCACAGCTCGCTAGAGAGTGTTTTTATAGTTTTATTGGCCTACCTTGTTTAAAGTCTTCCGTTTAAACGGAGCAACTGCATTAATAATTGAATTAGTTATCTTATTATATCTATTCAGTTGATAACGGTAAATAACAATATATAATATGGTAATAACATGTAATAAAATAAATTGTAATATATAATAAAAATCGTTGAATGAAATATCTGATGTCTCTATACTCTTTACTAACCGGTTTCCATAAAACTGTAATACAAAAACTTCTTCATCTCTCATTGCTAATACTGCTCAAATAAGGATCTATGAGGACAGTTGGCTTTCATTTACAATCATCATTTAGAATATTGTGTTCAGCTTTCATGTTATACTAAAAAATAAATCAAATACAAATAAAACCTGCCTAAATTCTAGATTTTGTTAAATATTGATAAATGTTAAATAGCTGTATCTTCGTTAATAATTGTCAAAATTAAATGTTTTTTCTTTTGTTTGCCTAAAACCGTCAATTAAAAATTTCTGAGCAACGCGAAAATTTTTTAATTTTGTTCATAATTTTTCTACTACCAGAGAATTCGGCGAATTCACTATCTTTAGACCTACCCATGTGTGTAAATCGATCTAGTAATTCAAAAGTTTGTTGGGGACAATATTTCAAACCATTCCTTTTATATATATATTTTAAAAACTATTAAATTATCCATCATAGCTTGTTCCATTTTACTTTATTTATT
>NW_027105010.1:290736-302178 GCF_000696795.3 Halyomorpha halys | reverse complement strand
GTTGGGGACAATATTTCAAACCATTCCTTTTATATATATATTTTAAAAACTATTAAATTATCCATCATAGCTTGTTCCATTTTACTTTATTTATTTCCAGATATATATATATATATATATATATATAGTAAGTATTATTGTATTCTATACATGTATTTTTTCATTCGTTGATTCATTGAATTGAAATTTACGACGTATATTTTAATTCAATTGAAATTTTTTAAGGTATATTTTAAAATTATTTTATTGAAAACCGTGCTGCAAAGGAATGAAAATGGTATATAATAATTATACAGACAATAAAAATTGGGCCTTAGTGCCTTATAAAATAAAATCAAAAATAAATATAAACTAAAACATAAATAAAGAAGAGAAAAATATTAAAAAATCTTCTGGGTCTTCTTTCTCTTCCTCCTTAGTGCCTTCAGCGTGGAGGTGCCTCCGTCCAAACAAACCAAGCCCCTCGATCTCGAGCCAACACCCTCATGGCATCCCAGTTTTCCCTCTCCCACTCTGGAGATGTAGTCCTTCCATTGGATTCTGGGTCTCCCTCTTGGGCGTTTTCCTGTTGGTCTGGCCTCAAAATATTTTCTTGGATTCCTGTCTTCACTCATCCGACAGAGATGTCCAAACCATCTGAGTTGTCTCTTTTCAATGGCATCCTCTTCTACTAGGCTAATCACCCGTAGCTAAGTATAAATGATTCAGAGAAATTTAAATTACCTTGGACTTGGACGGACCCATCGGTTACGACACGGCGCTAGAAAGGACATAACCAAATGATCCAAATCATAGAACATAAACATTGACTGGAAAGGAGGTGGAATTGGTGGAGGGAATGAGGAATAGGATAGACCTACTAGGTAAAAAAATCAACAAATACATAAAAATGAAATAATATTAAACCAAACTTTAACTGGTATATTGTATTATGCTTGTAAATAATTAGTTGATGAAAAAAGAAAAAAACTCAAACCGTGTCGCCTGTCACTGAACATGTTTCTTAGCTGTGAAAAGCATCTTTCAAGAGCTGGGCTCATGAGGGGACAATTTTTATGAACTTAGTGTTCGTGGTACAGCATTTATCACTTTCAGATTCCACGAATTGTTTCTACTAACAATCGACTTTTGTAGTCCTATATGTTTTTTATTCGTTCCTGCATTTCGTATCAATCCTGACACTTCCTTTGAAAGGAATAAAAAGGATTTGGATCTTTTTCCGAATGAATAATCCAATTATCCATTATTGCTTGTTCCATTTTACTTTATTTATTAGCAGAATGGCCTGGGCCTTGCTTCATAATAAAGTAGAAACTAATACTATTAGTCTTGTAGATTTATTTTAATACATTAATCTGTGTAATGACTTGTACAATAGTAACTTGTACTTTAGTATTTTTTAATTCCTGTAATATCACTAATCGTCATCTCTATCATGAAAAAAATAAGTATTAATATTATTACCACACGAGTTTCTACACTTGTACTATTAACTAATACTATTAGCTTTCATTATGAAATAGGGCCCAGGTGGAATCTACACGGCTTTCGTAACAGTTTGATTTTCTTTTAAAAACCAATAATGAGGAAACCTCTAACTATTTTTGAATATAATATATATATATATTTCTTTGTAATAGATAAAGTCTTGTAAAAATTTTATTAAATGAAAGATACAGTTTTTTTTTTAACAAAACCTGAGTCTGGGTACTCTATTACACAAACAATGAACAAAAGATAAAACAGACTGGATAATAAAAAACTATTAACGCAATATGCTTAACTCCATTAAATTAAAGTTAATAATAATCAAAATTATTTTAAAACCAAAACATGATTTAAATACAAATATTAATTGGGCTTCGAAAACTATTTATACTGGCAAAATTAAGTTTGATAATTACAGAGTCAAACTTATTAAATACTGTTACAGGACATTATCCACCAATTTCTTTCTCTTTCTGAACCTTAATATCACTTGACCAACGTACAGATCAAACAGATCTTTACTTAACAACAATTTTCCACCTAATGTGGCAAACAAACTCTTGGACTCTTACGTTAACCATTTAACTCCAGTTCTTCCTGTCCTCAATTCTTCTCCAGCTACTCCATCACTTTTTCAGTAAAGGTCTCTTCTATTATTCCTGAGAATATACAAAAATCCTTATAACCCACTATTACCACCCTACGTCTTGGCCTGAAGTCCCACTACAAAATTTCCTACATTTTATCTGATTTAAAAGATCCTATTACTTTCTTATACCGTTCCAACCTAGTTTACTGGATTTCATGTTCTATCCTTAGTTGTGATTCTTTCTATATCGGGAAAACTAAAAATTAAATTAAAAACCGTATTTCCCAGCACAAAACTACTATTAACTCCTGTAATCTTTTTGCCTTTAAATTGTCTTAACACGCAATAAACCTCAATCATTCTTTCAACTTCGATCATACATATATTTTCGCTACCGTGCCCAACCATAAAAAAACGCCTCATTTCAGAATTCATTCGTACCAATTTAAACCAGAAATCCGTCAATCATAAAGTTGATTGATGAAGACAACATTTCCCTGACATACCGGCACATCAATTTTTTTTTGGTAATAATTTTGCCCCCCACTATTATGTTTATTGTCATTTAATGTTGTTTTTTTTAAAAAATATTTTCTTTAATTTGCTAACACTTTTTACTTAATATTATTTTTAAATGTAACGTATTTTTATATTTCCTGTCAACCATTTATTTTGTGCCTGCCAGTCATCTGCAAGGTACGCTTCCAATCTTGGTTATTATTTCCCTTTATTCTTGATTTTAAATTTATTTCCACTTTCCATCTTTTAGTTTGTACTATACTTTTTATTTATTTTTATTATCTGTTGTTATTTCCGTTTTCATTAATTGTCAAAAAACGTTTTGTTGTTCTTATTTAATTTTATGTTTCACTCCACCTTTTTTTTTTTTTTTAATTCACATTTTTACCTTATTTAGACGTTTAAACGATGGTTTATATTAAATAGTCTTATGACTATTTGAGTGCACCAGGACCGTCTTCCTTTTCATTACTGAAATAACTTTTGCAGAATGGGCAAAGTTCGTTTGCCTTGAAAGTGGGGGTTTCGCTTCCATGGCATAGTTTTTATGCCATTCCTATTTGGCTGATGGACTTTAATTTATTTTTAATTTAGCCTAAATGTTAAATATGTTTCAAGTTTAATTGGATTGAAAAAGTGAAGTGATCGGTTTATGGGATTGCTGTTTGGGTTTGAACCAAACCTTCTTGATTGATTATGCTTGAAAGCATTGATGCTTTATTGATATAATTTTAGAAGTTATGACTCAGGATCATTTCAAGAATATCGCCTTTATACCCTAACTATTTACAATATTATAATTATAAACAATATATAAATTAAAATAATGATATTTAATGAAATATTTATTCAAACGAAGTTAGTAATTACGAATGAAAGAGAAAAAATATATCTAAAAACACAAAATAAATAATTGACTTATAATAAAAATATAATTTGAGGGGAAAAAATAATAATTATAATAATAAAAATAGTGGTTACTGCGAATGTCTTGCATTAGATTGGGCTTCAGTCTTTCTTGTCTTTCAAATTGGACTGGAATTTTCTTAACCATTTTCGGATGAAATCATTTTTTGATCCAATTGCATCGCAATTGTATTGACTATTTCCTATAAATGAAGGTGCATCTATAACGATTGTTAAGGCGTTGTTTTGGAATGATTGATATTTTTTGTGTTCATAAAGGATCCAGATCCCCAGACTTCAGTACATTTTAATTAGCATTAAAATTTGTTTGTAAATAAAAATAGTAAAGTGATCACTATTTTGTAGATTTTGTTTTTTTATACTTAGGTATTATTATGATATGTTTAGTTTAATTTATTTTAGTTAAATTGTATTGAAAGTTCTGTGGGTGAAAATCCTAGTGACTCTAATTTGTTAAAGGAAATGTTTAGTTGGACCACAAAGTAATATAAATCTTTGGTGAATTATTTTTTTTACTTTCCAAATATTAACTCTATTCAGAACGTAGTGTTTTTTGAATTTTTCATATAAAACAGTTATATAGCTAATGATTTAAAAAAGAAAAATAATAATGCATAAAGTTCCATTACCTGAGTAGGACTTTCTCACGGGGTGTGAAAAACACTATTTTTAACCAACTTAAGTTTGCGATAGTAAATTATCCAATTATTCAACTAGAGGGAGAGAGAGAGAGAGAAATACTTTATTCATCTATGCTGCCTAAATACATCAGGTTGCTATCTCACACAGCATACATATCAATCCGTAATCGGCCATGTATAAATTACACATACATGGTATAATAAGATATAAAGAAAACAATTTTTTTCCCCTACAGTTTCCTCTTACAATCAATTTCGGTCTATACACCAAATACAAATGTTTCAATTCATTCAAGTTAAAAGAAAACTTGAATCGACGACTTTTACCATGATCGTGTTTCATTTAGGAAGTAAAGTACCTTACACAAAACTTGGACTGACTACTGAAGAGATTAGAACTGTGCGAGTTAACTGGTTTAAAAACTGAGAAGATTTTGAGAATATCCCAGAAAATTGGAACTTATTTATAGTGTCCTAGTTAGCCATGTTTGACTTAATGAAATGTTGTAATTACTTTAACTTATTTATTTATTATAACTATCTTACAGTTTATTTTTTTTTTAGTTACAACAAAATTTTGTACAGTGTAAAAAATAAAATGAGTCATCTTGAGGAAACGTTCGCATCTCAGAAATTAATGAATGTACTGAGGTTCATCGGTAATCAAAATGAAGCTTGTTTAATTCTCTTTGAAGCAAATTATAATGATCTTCTACTTAGTATCAACAATTTCCATGATAGTTGCCGTGATATAGTCACAGAATGTTAATTTTATGTTTTTCAATATTAAGTATTAAAAACAAAGTATAAAGTCCAATGCAAATTTCAAAACCCAGAACCGATATTTAATATTACGAGTATAATAACATAGTGCTCAATTTCGACAATAAATTATACTGCATGTCTATTTCGAAGGCTAGATAAAGACTGTTATATCACACTTATGCAGTCAGAATGTTATCTATGTTAAATTTTATGTTACGTCGGGTGAGATTAGGCCATTGATAATAACAATTGTATGACATAGTAATATATGTCTTCCTAGGCACCTCTTGGCCAAATGCTCTGCCCCACCGTGATCAGCGCTCTCAGAAAACCTGAACATTCTGCTCTTTAAATGAATCATAAACCTCCATGTTTTCGAGGTATGTGTCTGAAGAATTAGGTGATACCTTAACTGGTCATGACTAATAATCGGAGTAACAAAAAATAAAATTTTAGATTAATTATTTTATATATGCTTATTTGAGAGTAGGTTAGTTTATTCTTAATTTAAAACAAATTTGATCCTTTTTTTCTCTCAACCTTTATTTTTTAAATTTTTCCAACGTTTAGACCCTCAGGCCATTCTCAAGGATACCTACAAAAAGTTTTTTTATTTTTATATAACAATTACATTATTTCCTTCAACTACACACTGATTTCTTTGGTCCTACCTTCAATATTGGTGTCATTTCCTTTTTCAAATCTTAAAAATGCAGGCTAATTGCCTTTGTCCCATATTTAAATAAATTAATCATTAAAATAATATCATAATAACATTATAAAATAGATTTCTTACTTACATAACAGAAGAAAAGTGTTTTGTAAAAGTTTTAAATCTAAGAAAAAATTTTTTTAGAAAAGGTTATGTAAGTAAGAAATCTATTTTAAAAACAAAATTGTATAATGTTATTATGATATTATTTTAATGATTAATTTATTTAAAGATGGGACAAAGGCAATTAGCCTGCATTTTTAAGATTTGAAAAAGGAAATGACATCAATATTGAAGGTAGGGTCAAAGAAATCAGTGTGTAGTTGAAGGAAATAATGTAATAGTAATATGAAAATAAAAAAACTTTTTGTAGGTATCCTTGAGAATGGCCTGAGGGTCTAAACGTTGGAAAAATTTTAAATAATAACGGTTGAGAGAAAAAAAGGATCAAATTTGTTTAAATTAAGAATAAAATATATGGACTATAGTCAGGTATCCTTATTGAACATTTGAAGATCGAACACGCAATAGGTGAAAACCACTGGTTTACAGTTTTGAAGTGACATTTCTCGGTAATATTTTGTGTAAAAGAGCCAGCAAGTTGGGAGTGAAGGTTTATATTTTTCTTTGATCTCCTTGTCTTTTCTATCACGTTGTATTCCCCTAGGGTCTTCGACAGAGTATTTTTATTTTTCAACACCGTACAAAAATGTCTCATGTCATATTGATAAACGGCGAATAAATATAAATATAAAATAAAATAAAAAATTTAGTAAATTATTAATAAAACTGCAAAGCACTAATTTTCGTGATAAATGTATATAACGAAGGACAAAGACCCGTACTACCACCTCGTGGTAATGCCCGAAGACAACCGCTGATACGAAGTATAAACAGCTATCAATGGTAACCTTCGCTGTGTATCGCTGACCACGAACATGTTTATAAATAAGTGTTTACTCATCAATAATTCTATGCTTTCGTAAACAGTAGCACTAATATTTTTACTGGCACTGTTTTTCCAAATTAACTTCTTGTAAAATACTATAAACAGAGTTAATATATGGGATACATAACGTATGAACTATTGTTGGCTAGCGCGTATGCATATCTCGTAACTAGAACTAGGATTAACGCGTAAGTACATATTTTCTTCTATCAAAGATATCACCATGTACCAATTCACCTTTTTTGTTTTGGAACATTTGGGATTAATTTAAAACAATTTCATATACGAGGAGATGGTTTGAGTGTTTTTTGTTTTGTTTTTTTAAAATATTTATTTATTGCTATTTACAACTGTACATTATAATACATTTAGTAAATCTGATCTAAGTTAAATTGGAGTGTTACAGGCGTGTAGAGAAACTACCCATTGGTAGCACTCTAATGACATTTTACATTAGCTGGCCATCTTCTTTTCAGGCGCCTCGGAGGATTGTCAGGAATGGAAGAGGATGCAAGATTAGAAACTCTAAAGAGGTGCCTAGGAAGACATATATTACTATGTCATTGTTATTAGCATTGGCCTAATCTCACCCGACGTAACATAAAATTTAACATAGATAACATTCTGACTGCATAAGTGTGATATAACATTCATTACCTAGCCTTCGAAATGGACATGCAGTATAATTTATTGT
Organism: Halyomorpha halys; assembly: GCF_000696795.3. NCBI lineage: Eukaryota > Metazoa > Arthropoda > Insecta > Hemiptera > Pentatomidae > Halyomorpha > Halyomorpha halys. The sequence continues at coordinate 294,894 of NW_027105010.1, read as the reverse complement.
CGAAATTGAGCACTATGTTATTATATTCGTAATATTAAATATCGGTTCTGGGTTTTGAAATTTGCATTGGATTTTATACATTGTTTTGAATACTTTTTTTTTTTAATATTTATTTATTGCTATTTACAACTGTACATTATAATACATTTAGTAAATCTGATCTAAGTTAAATTGGAGTGTTACAGGCGTGTAGAGAAACTACCCATTGGTAGCACTCTAATGACATTTTACATTAGCCGGCCATCTTCTTTTCAGGCGCCTCGGAGGATTGTCAGGAATGGAAGAGGATGCAAGATTAGAAACTAGGGGGTTTGAGTGGTTAGAGAGTTTATAATGGAAGGAGTGATATCTGGTTCGGGCTAGATCGGTTACATAGGGAACATAAAGGTCTTTATGTATGATTTTATTTGTGACAAAGTAAGGTGCATTGATGGTTTGAGGGTGCGGTAAAAATAAAACACAAATAAGTTGAAGTAACTTATTTAATCGTGCCAACGTTTCGGCCAGAATTTCTAGCCTTCAGCAGGGCTAAGAACATAAAAAGATAACAACAATGAATACAGAAAATATAAACAGAATGATATAAAGTAAATAATTGTACAGAATGGAATTAATAAAATAAAGTGATGAGAGAAGTGTAAAATAAAATGTATACATAGGTAATTGAAGAAGTAGATAAAATAACATTATTATGGAAATAAAATAATTAATAATTATAATAAAATATTTTGTTTCCTTAATTATGTTATTTTACTTACTTATTCAATTACCTATGTATACATTTTATTTTACACTTTTCTCATCACTTTATTTTATTAATTCCATTCTGTACAATCATTTACAATATGTTATTCTGATTATATTTTCTGTATTCATTGGTTGTTATCTTTTTCTGTTCTTAGCCCTGAGTAAGGCTAGAAATTCTGACCGAAACGTTAGCACGATTAAATAAGTTACTTCAACTTATTTGTGTTTTATTTTGACCGGACCCCCCAACCATCATCTCCTCCTTTAAGTCACTCACGGTCAACTATCTCTCATCGTTATAAAACAATTTCAATTTACATGAGGAGAAGATAGTTGGGGGTGCGTTCAGAGAATTACACAAATAAGTTTAAAAAGTTTTAACGTATTTGTGTTATTATCTTATTCAAAATGGCATTCTCTATAGTGAACTTTTGTTTAATTATTTTTACGACTAATGTTGGGATTAGTGGACGAGACAATTGATACTCAAGTGCGATATATTGCCAATACCACTCTTCCTAGATTTTCGTTCAGAGCTTTTCCCTCTGATTTGGAATTTGTCGATTTTTGGGATAATGCAATCAAGCAACGATGCCAAAGTTTTTTAACGATTCCTTGAATTTTCTGGGGCAAAGTGGTGTGTTGTATGAAAACGTTTTATTTTTATTTTTTTCATTTTTTTTTTAGCAGAACAAATTAAGAACATGATTTAAGCAGGAATCTCTCTAAAAGTATCTTATCCTAAAATCGTTTCATACTTTATTTTTTATAACCTACTCACGAGTTTCAGATATGAAGCTTTTCGGCCTGAATTCCCTGATTTATTTATGTCGTCTGTTAAAAAGAACCTCTTTAAATGCTCTAAACTTTGTACAAATGTTCAAGGAAAATTATCCTCAATTGACCTTACCCCCCTCAGCCAATTGTCACGGGATACTGCTCCATGAACTTTAACAAAATTAAGTACGTTAGGTCAAAAGTTGTTTCAAAGCTCTGAAAAATGTATTAAAAACGAATCCAGGATTTTAAGACATGTTGTTGATTCCTGAAAATATTAGTGAAATGTAAATGATCATGAAAATGTCAGTTCAGTGGAAAGTCAGTACACACGGCCAAATATGACAATTTTACTTTTGAAAATTTAAAAATGTACGAGTTTCTAACTAATTTATCTGATAACTAGTACATTGGTTTTCGCAATGGATACATTAATTAATTTTATTGCATTAAAATATCTCGCATATTCCTTAAATCTGCCGGTCGAGCGTAATTCTGACCAAATCACCTTCTTGCACAACCGTTGGTCTAGTGAAAGTAATTCTTTACAAAGTACTGAACCCCTTACCCTTCATGGGTTGTAGCGGTACGGATTTTTATTTTTCTTGCAGCGAAGAAAATACCTCTTGACTTAAACTATTTAAGACAGCATTGCCCACAATGGTGGAAAAGGCAAGCTTAGCCTTTTTATCATTCAAGAGAAACAATAAATAAAATAACTTTCATGATATAGTTATGTATTACCATAACAACTGGAAATTTCAACTTCAACTATCACAAAAATATAACCGTCTCAGTCTCTCTACATTATGTACTGAATAATTATAAATGGAGGTTGCCCCTCTTAGATTTCGATTGCATAAATGCTAATTGGATCAACCTGGCTGGTACTCTGGTCGTTGATTGCATAACTATCAACAGGGATTGATTCAAGCTAAAGAAATAAACCCTTATAGAGTAGAGTCTTATGAAGTCCCACTGCAAATCGTCAATATCAGTTATTAATTATGTTTCTATATAATATCACGCTAAACTCTGTTATGAAAAGAAAAATCCAATATCGTCGACAAATTTTATGTTAATGGACGGAATATTTTCTAGGAGTAACCTGACATTGCTATATATTCAGAAGCCGATTGATGGTGTAGATATTTGGCAATAGGAAAGCATTTAGTACAAGAGCCGAGAAGAGAAAAAAGCAGTTATTTCACCCCAATTTTTTATTTCGTTAAAGAAAACTATGTATAATTACTAGTCAAACCTGATGAGTCTGCCAAGTATAGGTAGGGGTAATAAAAAATTGCGGCAGTTTCAAAACGTTAATTTTTCATTCGGAGCCATATATCTTGAAAACTACTAACAACACTAGGAAATCTAAAAGAACATTATTTAAAGTAGAGTAAATTTGCTAAAATATGAGCCCTAATAGAGCTATATACGTCCAATGGCTTTTTAAATAGCAACATTTCTTAAAAATCTATTGATAGATTAGTAGTTAGTTAATTTATTTTGAGAAATCTATATCTCAGGAACTACATATAGATGTCTATTAGCACTCAAATTAAAGCTAGTTTAACGTACTATAAATTAGTTTATTTCCTTTACCTTCGTAGGAATAGTAGTTTACATGATATTTCCTAAAATAAATTTATTTATTAACAACAATAAGTTTGAGTTTTGAAAAACTTTATTTCAGAAACGATAGTAAAAACAGATTTCCGTCAGCACTCAAATTAAAGCTAGTTAAATTTACAATAAAATAGTTCACAACGTTTATCTTTGTAGGAGTCTTAGTTTTTATGGGATTTGTCAAAATAAATTCACAAACTCTTAATTTCTAGTTGTTTTGTTTAAAATGTTTGATTTTTGAAAAAATATATCTCTAGATCCATAAAATGCACCTATGTTTGCCAGCACTCAAAATAAAGTAAATTTAACTTACTATAAAGTAGTTTATGACACTTTGTTTTTATAATATTCGTTTATGAATATAAATTTAACAAATTAAATTTGTCCGAACATCTATAAATCAATTTATTTTAGAAAATAAATACTACTACTCCTACAAAGATAAACTTCAAATGGTTTTTGAGATATAGATTTTTAAAAATTAATTCACTAACTACTGATCTTTCAGTACGTTCTGTACAACATTTTCATGAAATATAGCTTTTTAAAAACTATTTAACGTAAATAGCACTGTTTGGGCTTTCATTTTAGCAAATTTACTCTACTTAAATGATGTTCTCTTAGATTTTCTGTTATTGTAGGTAGTTTTAAAGATATAGAGCTCCTAATGAAAATATAATTATTTTTAACTTTTTTCAAGAGTCGCCATATTTTATTACCCCTACGAAAAGGCAGACTCATCAATTTTGACTAGTAATTATACACAGTTTTTATTAAATTAATCAAAAATTGGTGTGAAATAACTGACTTTTTCTCCTCTAGGCTCTTGTACTTATCGTAGTAGGTATCGTCAATCCCGCTCGAACTGCGGAGAGGGGAGATATTAAAGACAGTAATTTCTTATATAGGGTTTTTTTTAAGCCCGATAGAACTTGAAATTGTAAAAAATAACACAAAAAATTAAATTGTAATCAAAATTTTTTTTTTATTCGAAAGATCAATACG
>NW_027105010.1:288592-290111 GCF_000696795.3 Halyomorpha halys | reverse complement strand
CCCCCCCCCCCGACCATCTTCTCCAATCAGTAATCTACGGTCAACTATCTACACCTCACTGTAATTTCTTATAGTACAGGACCTCGATGCATAAGCCCAGTCGATATGTATTTGCAAATAATTTTGAAAATTAGTTTATACCACATTCAACACGGAAACGCATTTCTTGCGCCCCTAGAACTAATTAAATTGATTAGTTAATTAATTTATTGAGAGTTTTTTTTTCAATTTGATTTTAGTATGTATGAGATCATTCATCACTATTACCTATTGCCCACAACTGTGTGGCAGATTGTAATATCTACCAATAAATAAAAAGTAGTATTAAAAAAAAAAATAATTTATTAAAGTAACGAATTTAGCCTTTTTTTCTTCTATAACTCAAAAAAAAAAATACATACTAGCAAATTATTTTTGTCTAAATTGAAAAACATTAAATATTGGGTCGAATAATTACCATAACTTATTTATTATTTTATAAACTTAATTTTCTCCATAGAAATCATTTTAAGAAAGCCAGAAATGCGATTTCTTGATAAGTTTAGACCCATTGTTCTATATCTCACTTTTTGGCAAACTTTTGAAAAAATATTGCTGTTTTTTGGTTTAAGACAGTTTACGGTCTGCTTGGCCAAATTATAGTCTTACGGCGATGGGTACACCGTTTAGGAGTATATTTAAATAAATAAAAAAATTGCATTACTTCATTAAATTAATTAGTAAGCTTTTCCGTGTTACATATGAGGTAGAAACTAATTTTTAAAATCATTTGCAGATGTTTTATGGGCTGGATTTTTTATGCAAATCCACATTATTCCTCATTCTAATTAAAACTTTGGTATCCTAACCGCACGCACACATTTTTACACGCATTCCACGCGCACCGGTTTTTGGTGGGGAATTAAGAATTCTACCTTTTCCCTTGACCTCCTTATCAAGCCAAAAAGCTTGTCTACAATCACTATTTATTACGCCCACCACGTCCTTCCAATTGGAGACCTGTGGTTCCCATTTTACATAACGGCATTATTTCTGAACTATGGGGTACCCATAGCACTTTCGGAACCTTGGCTGTCGACTAACTCCTTGAACGAGGAGTAGTTCTGTTCTTCAATCAGACAGACAATGTCTGACTCGGCAAGAGTGAAGATGCCAGTTTTCCTTGACAATCTCTTCCTCTGTGACCATCCATTATGGTGTAATGGTGTGATAGTATGACCTATTCAACTTCCTCGAGGACTCCACAGGTGGGGAACCAGAGGTCGATATCCTTTCTACGAGCTTGCACCTTTCCTTCTAAGCTCCCATGATCTGTTGACGTCTGCGAGTTTGTCTACATATTTCTTTAGAAATAACACCTCCAAAATCCTACCACACACAACTCCGTTATACCGTCGAATAAGGAGTCAACAAATACTCTTTCATTCATTGAACTCAACTGAAAAAAACACGATTGTTTCTTCCATCAACATGCATTTATACATACATACATACATACATACATACATACATACATACA
>NW_027105010.1:283743-286892 GCF_000696795.3 Halyomorpha halys | reverse complement strand
TTTTTAAGATTTTTATTTATTTATTGATATTTACAACTGTATAAAAAATACAACAAGTAAATTTGATCATAATGACATAATGATATGACACAGGATGTAGAGAAACTACCCAGTAGTAGAACTCTAAAAACAGTTTACAATATAAGGTCACGAGGCCATCATCTTTTCAGGCGCCTCGGAGGATTACCAGGTTATCAGTAGAACTTGTGGTTTATTTTACAAGAAACATGACGATAGACCAGCCTCCATCCTTGTGGCAAAATAGTGAAAGCAATAAAATCGGAAAGATTTTTATGCAATCCTTAAGATAAATATTCGTATAAAGTATTTTAGCCTTGGGTATAGCAAAACTGTGATAGTGATATTTGTCGAAACTACACCAGACAAATGAATAATTGAATTATCTCCCCTGAGGAACGCTTGACAATTATCGAAACGGGAACCTAAAGCCAAAGGATTGATAAGCTATAGAAATAATGTCGATTAAATGGATTTGAATGAAAAATAAAAATGTGTGGTGATTTCCTACTTAGCTTGAGCTTTGTGATTATTGAACGAAAAGATAATATTTTAATCTCAGCATTATCAGGAATTCTTTCACGATTTTCAAATCTTTTCCTATATTTTTTGTATATCTATATATAGCTCTGACTATTAATTTTGCCTTTGGCTATTATGGTATTAAAACTTCAATTTACCAAGATTTATCACTCATTGCCTTTATCACTTTATTCAAAGTCGGGTTGTTTTAACGCACAAGTTAAGAAAGCACATTTATTACCTGTTTATTGTATAGTAACTTCTTGTTTTTAAATGGCTTTTTTTTAATGATATAGATGTTTGATATGACTTGTTTCTATTTGATTATTAATATTAAATGATGTTTATCAAAATCGGTGAAATCGCGCAAACCCCTTGCTACTTTTTTTAAAATAAGCTTAATTCTATACTTTAAATAGGTATGTACAAATTATATTTTAAGTATATATTATTTTACAAGCTCACAGTCTAATGAAAAATAACAAGATATGTTAATATTAATAATTTAGTAATTAAAAAAGTAAATATACATATGGAAATTGAAAAAAAGTAAATGGAAATCAATTTTCCATTTTCCTGATATGAAAACGGAGATAGAAGGAGATTCAATTCAAATAAATTACTTATTTTCGTTTATTTCTATTTAAACTTCCAGAACCGTTAATTGGAAACGCAGTACATCGAATACCGGTTAATCAAGTTTTGACCGTTTTTGAAACATGATTTTTCTAATAACAGCTCTAGAAACAATTTTCAGGAATTATTGCGATGCGAAACTCATTAAAAATTCTACCGAATTTTAAATTAAAAAATTGTCTCTAACCAACAAGTCGTTCTAAAGTTATCTTTATGTCGTACATATCTCTTATAAAATATATTATAAAACATCATTTTTAACAACATCAAATATTATTAGTATTATTCACAACTTTGTCTTTCAGTTCTATAGTTACATTCTTAAAGATTAATATTATTTTATCATTTATTATATTTATTTCCAGGAATCAACTTTCACCCTTTATTCACTTATTCTTATTCTGTTTATCTTTCATTATTGCTTTTTTAACCATTGTTATTACTTTAAGGATTTTTTTAATACTCTTTCTCTATGTTAAGCATTGATTTTTAATTTTTAAATCGTTTAAAAAAAATATTAAAAACCATAAAAATATTAATACCCCAACATTATCACGGTATAGAAAATAACCATGAGTCTGATTTTAAAAAAGTAAAATTTTTAAACAAAGTAGAATATACAAGGACTAGAAAATATGTAGAATCTATTTATATAAACAAAAATTTCAAACACCGCTGAACTGGATAGGGAGACTCATAAATTTTGACTGCTAACTATAAGTTGCTTATGAACTACTATATGAAGTCGAAAATTGGGGTGAGATAACTGTCTTTTTTTCCACAGGGTCTTGTACCATCCGAGGTCTACAAGAAGGGGGTACCTTCTTGTAAACCATTAATCAAGAAACAGTGCTTCTTTACAAAGTTCTGAGCCCTGTCACTAGGTTGAAGCGTTAAAGATTCTCATTTTATATTCTGGATCAACTTTCATCTTAAACCCTAGTTTGAAAGCGTTTTCCAATGAGCTTACCAACTTAACATAAATCGTTGGGCGTAATACATCGCAGATTGAGGGTGTGGAAAGAGTATTGTTCTCCTAAAAACCGAACAACCTTAACCACCGGAATAATTGGTCAAATACTCGTAGTAAAGGAGCCCAAGAGCTCACGCTACCAGGACGCGGCAAAGTCGTTTTAACTCTAATTGAGATGAGCAGACCTCTTATAAGGGAAATTACAGATGGGTGGAAGTCTATGTGGAACGAGAGGCCCGCGAGTAAGCTGAAAACTATAAAGAAGGAAGTTGGACCCTGGAGTACTTCCAGTTCCGCGAATAAGCTGAAAACTATAAAGAAGGAAGTTGGGCCCTGGAGTACCTCCAGCCCCGCGAGTAAGCTGAAAACTATAAAGAAGGAAGTTGGACCCTGGAGTACCTCCAGCCCCGCGAGTAAGCTGAAAACTATAAAGAAGGAAGTTGGACTCTGGAGTACCTCCGGCCCCGCGAGTAAGCTGAAAACTATAAAGAAGGAAGTTGGACTCTGGAGTACCTCCGGCCGCAAATGTCGTAGAGAGGAAGTTCTGCTCACTAGACTGAGAAAAGGACACACAAGCCTCACTCATTCCTACCTTATTACAAAGGAGACGCAACGAAAATGTAAACACTGTAGTAACAATATGACAATTGGCCACATCTTTGAGGAATGCCCACACTTTACGTCACAACTCAGCAGTTTTGGATTGAAACCTGACATATCATCAGCCCTCAGAAACGATGAAAACACCATAGAATCGGTATTCAAATTTTTGAGATCACGAAATATGATTTAATAAAAAAAAAAGGCATTCACCCTTGTATAATATTGGAAAAATCATTTCAGAAACTACTTGTTTGCCTTCCTTGCGTGCTTATGTGTATATGTGTGTTTAAGTGTTCATGTATTTTTTAAGATTTTTATTTATTTATTGATATTTACAACTGTATAAAAAATACAACAAGTAAATTTGATCATAATGACATAATGATATGACACAGGA
>NW_027105010.1:277248-282618 GCF_000696795.3 Halyomorpha halys | reverse complement strand
AACACCATAGAATCGGTATTCAAATTTTTGAGATCACGAAATATGATTTAAAAAAAAATAAGACATTCACCCTTGCATAATAGGAAGGTAATGGCGGGAATATTAGTAGGGAAACTAATAGGAAGGGAATGGCGTTGATGACCAGGGAAGTTTTACGCCGTTAAACAGAACAGAACAGAACAGGAGCCCATGAGGAGAAAAAATTCAGTTATTCTGCGTCCAATTTTTTATTAATGAAAACTATGTATAATTTCTAGTTAAAATTAACAAGTCTATCAATTATAGTTAGGAGGAATCAAAAATGGTGGGGGAATAATAAGTTTCAAGAATATTTTTTCGTTCAAAGTCTATCAGAGAGAAATGCTTTATTTTGCGATGCAGCTCAAATACATTGGGTTGCTGTAATACACAGTGTACCCATCAATCCATGATCGGACATATATACACTACAATATATTAACATTTTTTAGTTTTTCTAACAATTATCATCTTCCTATACATATGTTCGTTTTCGCACAAAGCCAAATAACAACTTAACAATTACATCCGATTCATTATTCCTCCTGTTTCACTCCTTCATACCTCTCCTCTCAAGTGATCCACAACAAACATTCGATCAATTGGGCAAATCTGCTATAATCATCAGTGGACAGCAACAGAACAATCAGAGCAGTAGAACAGTTTACTAAAAAAAAAAAAAAAAATTTAAAAAGAACTAATACATAAATTTGAAAAAAACAACAACATATAAATTAGAACACACAAATAAATAGGTTAAAACAAAAGAAATAAAATTAAAGCGAGTTTAATTTGCTATAAAGCAGTTGATGGCGTTTATATTCTTAAAAGTAGTAGTTTTCATTATGTTTGCTAAAATAAATAAATTTCTAGTTCATCAGACAAAATTTCATAGGCGAAACTCATATTCATAAGTGAATATCATAAAAACTACTATCCCTATGAAGATAAGTGTCATATATTAGTGTCATAAACTACTTTATAGTAAGTTAAATTTCCTTTATTTTGAGTGTTGACGGACATATGTGCGTCTTATGGGTCTAGAGATATACTTTTTCAAAAATTCCAACATTTTATACGAACAACTAGAAATTAACAGTTTGTGAGTTTGTTTCGTCAAATATCATAAAAACTACTACTCCTACAAAGATAATCATTATTAACTATTTTACAGTAAATTTAACTAGCTTTAATTTGAGTGCTGGCAGACATCTGTACGTCCTATGGTTTCTGAAATAAAGTTTTTCATAAATCAGACTTATTGTCCGAACAACTATAAATCAATTTATTTTAGGAAATATCATATTCCTGCGAAGGTAAAGGTCATAAACTACTTTATAGTACGTTAAACTACCTTAATTTGTGTTCTAATAGACGTCTATATGTCACATACTTTCTGAGATATAGATTTTTCAAAATAAATTAACTAACTACTAATCTTTCTGTAGATTTTTAAGAAATGTTGATCTTTAAAAAGCTCTATCTAGAGAACTATTAGAGTTAAATAGCTCTATTAGGGCTAATATCTCAGAAAATTTACTCTGCTTTAAATAATGTTCTTTTAGATTTTCTAGTGTTGTTTGTAGTTTTTTAAGATAAAAAGCTGAATGAAAAATTAATGTTTTGAAACAGCCACCATTTTTTATTCCCTAACCTATACGTAAAATCAATTTTAAGTATATATTTAGTGTAATGATGCTTTTTTTAAAAAAAATGTATCTCGGAAACTATTGAACAGCTCTAATCTAGTTTAAAATATGTTGTATTAGGTTTTCTAATGTTGCAGGTAGTTTCAAAGATATAGAGCTCGGAATAAGAATGAATTTTCTTAACATAATAAAATAGCCGCCATTTTGTATTCCCTCTATCTATACTTGGCAGACTCATAAATTTTCACAAATAATTATACGTAGTTTTCATTAAAGTAATAAACAATTGGATGAAATAAAAGTCTCTTTTCTACCAGGCTCTTATACTAGGGGAAGAGTTTACTTTTTTCATTAAGTGGCGGTCTCACAAAATGCAAAACTTGACCCCCCACCATGGTTAGAATAGGTTGGTCACCTGTAGATAACTAGGCAAACTACACCTTCGCTGTGGATTGACTTTAAAAAATATATATATTATTAAAAAAGGATTATATTGTTTTCTAATTATTTAAATTTAGCGCACTTGCTCAGCCTCCACTGGCTCATTACCAGTGATGCGGCGAGAGGGATGGGCTGGGATCTCTTGAGCTCTGTTCTACCCCTCACACGTGGGGGCTAGAGTGGGCTCAGGGATCCTCAGGTCGATTGTGTAAATATTGTATGTATTATTTTATTTATTTATTTTTCATACAGATAGTTTGATTATGTTCATCTTGTTTATTCTTTTGTTTGTATATATTTTCAGAGAGTTGTTTTTTTCTTTTTTTCCGTTTATTTTATTACTTTTATATTTATTTATTTTATTTTAGTATGTATGAGATCATTTATCACTATTACCTATTGCCCACAACTGTGTGGCAGATTGTAATATCTATCAATAAATAAATCTATCAAAAAAAATTATTTAAAAATATAATAAATTATTACAACAAGGTATTTTTTTTTAAATGTACTAAATGATATCCGAATTGTTTTATTTTGAAAAAATATCCGTTCCACTGTACCTTATTGTGAGACAATGTTTTTCAACAGGTATGATTGATTGGCATTTTGACTCGAATGTAATCAGCATGAATTGACCAATGATATTTTATGAAATAGATAAAGAAAGCAAACAATTATCATCTGAATTTGAAGTAGGTGCAGTTTAAATTTAACATCGTCCCTAAATATACTTCCATTAATTATTGGAAAACACCTTAATTTTCTCTTTAAAAAAATCGCTCTCATGATAGAGAATAAGGTAACTATACTTATTTTATGAGCTATTGTTAATATAAAAGAAAATTTGCTCTTTTTTATATATGGTATTTATTATTATTATTATTATTTTTAATAAAATCAAATCAACTAATGATGAAACTCCTACGCGGCCTTAATCTGTTTTTAGGAAAACACATAACCCACTTACTCCGTAGCGTTCTGAGAAAAAAGGTAAGTAGGCTTCAGTTAACGATTTTTAAAACTTTGCTAGGAAAACTCGCCTTTGGTTTCTCTGTACCGTGGCCTAATTGATGTTTTTACAAGTCACATCTTTTTGTAATCAGTTTTGTTTTACTAAATTTTATTTTTTGGAAATTACTTGCAGCACTCTATTTATTTAACATGCGGCCAAGAGAAGGGAATGCGGAAGTTCGGTTGCTAAAATCTGTCCGATTGGCTGAGTTTGGAATTCTCGTGCGTGATTAGTTTCCGGAGCCGGACTTGAATTTCCACTCTTTTCTTTAGGACGGGTGCAAGACATTCGTTAAATAGGAGTCATCAAGTTTGACTTGAAGCCGATATCAGCCGAGAGCTGGGTTTACACACACAGATATTTTTTGTTTTTTTTATTTAATACCAGGCCAATCTGGACAAAAGGAGTTGAGCTTTGGGGCTCCACTAAACCTTCGAATTCCTCTCGTATCCAATCATTGCAATTCAAAATCCTTCGTAAAATTCTCAATGCTCCTTACTTTGTCACAAATAAAATCATACAGAAAGATCTTAATGTTTCTATGTAACCGATCTAACCCGAACCAGATATCACTCCTTCCATTATAAACTTTTTAACCACCCAAACCCACTAGTTTCTAACCTTCCTTCCTCTTTCATTCCTGACAATCCTTTGAGGAGCCTGAAAAGAAGATGGCCACGAGACCTGCTAATATAAAATGCCATTAGAGTGCTACCAATGGGTAGTTTCTCTACACGCCTGTAACACTCCAATTTAACTGAGATCAAATTTACTAAATATATTATAATGTACAGATGTAAATAGCAATAAATAAATAATTAATTTTTTTTTTTTTTTAGAAACTGATTATGGGAGTATAGTCTAGTGGAAACACATGCGTTGATTGCGCAATTTGTCTGGAGGAGAGTAATTTATAAGATCCATTTCCTGTAAGTTCTCATTGCATTTTGTATTGTTCTTGTAATTGATTTGATTCTAGTTTATTATATCTTTTATAATTTTTCACATGTTCTATTTAAACCTTTTTATCTTTAGAATGGATTATTTTAAATACTTCGAAATGATATCTAAAATTTTAATATTAGGAAATTCCGAAAATCTCAAAATATACTAGCAGATCATTTAAATTTACGTAGTTTATTGAAATTTGGAAAGATATATATGCTTCTTATTTAAATGAAAATATAGTGAGAGAAGCTATTTATTGTTAGTTTATGCATAAATTTGCCATTTACTTGGAACAGGAATGCTGTAGCTATTAATATGCTGGAACTAGCTGATAGTTTTATTTGTAAGTAAAATTGGTATTCACTTCGATCTGTATATGTTTAATTAATGTAAAATAATGTAAATGACATTAATTAGTGATTACGGATTAGCTGAATCCCAAATTACTTATAATAAAGTTGTACTAAAACTTTGTAATACGTTATAAAAGGTGTGTATGTTTGTGTAATTATTTTGTTATGTATACAAACATATACTTTAGTTTTAACGAATTTGATGATATAATAGATTTATTGAATGCATCTAAAAGAAATTTCAGACAATTCCTGATATAATTGAAAATGGAATCACTTTCTATTGAATTTTTAGAAAGATTAAATAGTTATTATTACAAAGATCTATATATGGATAGCATATACAATTACTTCAAATTCAAAAATTTTATGTTGCAAGAAAAAAAATTGAAAATAGCTAAAATCATGCATTTGAATCAGCTCAAATTTAATACTTATTTTATTACAATAACTAGAAAAAACAAAACAAAAAAAAACGAACAGATCCATTTAAAATAAAGTATTAACAACGCCAAGCGACACACTTCAGAACAACCATAATCAATTTAATGCACAATATTAAAAATCTGTTCATACAAATACAAATGATTTGCACCATTAAATCCAAATAAAATAGAACACTCCATACTCCCATATGAAATTACACAAATTTAGGAAAGCATTTTTACTAGCAACGTATTATATATAATAAACCTGATATTATTACATCTTTATTTCATGAATTAATGTAATTTACTGTTATCAAATAATTGTTTGTTTTTTTTTCAATTTTATTTTATTTATATTGTTTTTATTATAATATTGCTATCATGTCAGGTGATATATTCTAATACAGAAATATTGCTGGGGTCAGTAAGTATGAATAGGCAAACATCACCATCGCTGTGGATTGTACCAGGGTATTCAAAAAGTCCTGTCGTTTTTCGTTTGTTCGTTGTTTATTTTG
>NW_027105010.1:268690-276083 GCF_000696795.3 Halyomorpha halys | reverse complement strand
TATTTATTTATTTATAATTTCCCCCCAAAAAACGACAGGACTTTTTGAATGACCTGGTATTATATTCCAATAAAAAAAACAACACTTCCAACCTTAGTTTTAAATACAATTTTCAATACAATATACATGAATACTTTTAGCATAACGTATATAGCACGTTTCCATTTATATTGGCATTTCCGGCCATTTTATGTTATAATCAAAGTAAATCATAAAGTTAATATGCAGGTCCTGCACCTGCATATCATAAATCATTTCATCACATTTCACTATCTCCTTGATATCATTTTCGATGATTTTGTTTTCATCCAAATGGACTCCAAGATATTTAAGGCTTATTACATTTTTGATTTTTATTTATTTCCATAATTCAAATGACACTCATCCCTCAACGAGGCACTCTAACAATTTTTAATTATTTTTTTTTTCATTTAAATTGATTGCCATATTATCTTGCTTCAAGTCTACTTGTAAAATACTCTTACTAGGAGAGGTATGGAATACTTTCGTTTTTGGCACATAGCTGCCCTATCATACGAATTATTATGTCATATAAGGTGGCGGTGGCTGTAACGGAATCCACGAACGTCTCGTTTAGATCTTTGCCTGAAAGTTATAGAAAGCAAATACCAGAACAAAACAGAGGAGTGTATCTGTCATATCCACAGATTATTTCTTAGCTCATTGAAGTAGCAATTCGATGTCATCATTGTATTAATTTTCTTGCAACCAAAATTAAAGGAGAAAAAAAAATTGAATTTTTAGGAAAAATCTATAATTAGTATCAAGCACTAACTATCAAGTACCGACTTTAATACCTCCTTCTAAGCATTCCACACTCCCATATGAAATTAAACAAGTTTAGAAAAGCATTTTTACTAACAATGTATTTTTTGTTACCTGATATATTACATCAATTAATGTAATTTACTGTTATCAAATAATTTTTTTTTCAATTTTATTTTATTTATATATTTTTTAATATGAACTATTGCTATCATGTCAGGTGATATATTCTAATACATATATAATGTATATCATTACCATACCATAGCAAACATCACCATCTCTTTGGATTAACTTACATTCCAATAATATAAGGTGGCAGTGGCTGTAACGGAATCCACGAACGTCTCGTTTAGATCTTTGCCTGAAAGTTATAGAAAGCAAATACGAGGACAAAACAGAGTAGTGTATCTGTCATATCCACAGATTATTTCTTAGCTCATTAAAGCAATTCGATATCATCATTGTATTAATTTCCTTACAATCAAAATTAAAGGAGAAAAAAAAATTGAATTTTTAAGAAAAATCTATAATTAGTAGGGATAGGATTTTTATGTTTTCACATAATTTTACCTGACCATGATATCTGCGATTCCTTACTAACTAAAGATGTTTCAAGACATTTCTGACCAAAAGAAGCCATTTTTATTTTACATATTTTTAAATATTTGGCCTTTTTTACATATTTTTTTGTAAATCACATATTTTCTGAAATATTTGTAATTTTTAACATATTTTTAGGTATTCTGTCCTGAATCACATATTTCCTTAAATTATTTGTTCAATTTTAAATACATTTTTTGCAGCAACTACATAAAATTCAATAGAACGCAAGATACTTAAAGGTGAAATTTATCATAAATAGATTTAAAAATAAAATTGATCAAAAATATGATGCATTATTTATTTCTTTATCAGGTCCTTTTAAATTTCAATTCATCAATTGAGTCTTTTAGTGCTACCTCTCTATAATTTCGAAGTGGTGGGAAGTTTTTCTTACCTTGGCTCTATTATCAATGAGAACCAGGATGAAGAAGAAGAAGTTAGAAGCAGAATTTATGCTGGAAATAGAGCTTATTTCTCCATTATAAGGCTAATCAAAAGCAAACTTGTTAGCCGTACCACCAAGTTCACCCTGTACAAAACGTTGATAAGGCCAATCGTCACATACGGTGGAGGAACGTGGACCCTGAGCAATAAAAACATTAACCTGCTGGACAGGTTTGAAAGAGTAAATCTGAGGAAAATCTTAAGGCCCGTATGCGAGAATGGTAATTGGCGAAGAAGGAAAAATGGTGAACTTTTTGGTCTCTATAAGGAATGTAGCATCTCCTCCTACATAAGGATAAAGAGGCTTAAATGGTTTGGCCATGTAATGAGGATGAGCGAGGAAAGAGTGGCTCATAAACTGTACAGTTACGTTCCGGATGGTGTGCGGCACTGTGGTAGGCCGAAGGGCCGATGGAGGGATGCTGTGAGGTGGGATCTGCAACAACTGAGGATCCCAGTTACCCTTTCAGAAGATAGAAAAAGTTGGTTGGCGGCCGTTGAGCAGGCCAAGGGCAGCTTCATGCGCCTGTTATGCCAGTAAAAGAAGAAGATGTGCTACCTCTCTACAATGAGGTATTGAATTAATAACAAAAGCGAACAACCTGCAGAGAAAGCGAACAACCTGTTGACAATTAACTCAATAAAGACTGATTTGGCTTACATAAGTGCAAACGTGGTATTTTTGTCCAACACAATTACAAAATTAGAAGAAAAGGACTTTCCACTGACGCAAAATTTAAAGATTGGAAAATATAGGTGCTGAAAACGGAGAAGTCATAAAGACAAAAGTACAGGACGTGTTAAAAAAAAATTCAGGATATAAAATCACTCAGTCCATTAGACAAAGTTTTAAATATTTTCCTAAAGTATTTTTTTCTTTATTTCCATTTATAATTTGTTTATAATTCATTCGGAGTAATTATTAATCAATTAGTCTAATTACAATTACTAATTAATGTCTTGTTATTGAACAGCTATGTTTTCTCTAAGTTCATATTTTTGTACATATTTTAACATAATTTCTTTAACATATTATTCATATTATTTAATATATAATAAATACATATTTATGTAACTTTTTTTAAGTTATAAAGTTACTAATTAATTAGTAATTTATATTGTTGAATAATACAAGATTTATAAATACATATTTTTTAAAAATATTTGACAATTATTTAGCACATATTTATGTACATATTTCGGATTTTTTAGTACATTAAAATCCTATTCCTAATAATTAGTATCAAGTACTGACTTTAATACCTCCTCAAAGCAAAGATAAATGCAATCATCTCAGATGTGTTCCTAGAAAATCCGTTGCCCCCATGCTTCCAAGTTCCTGAGCATCGTCCAAGGTTGTTTCAAGTTGTCCAGTAGGTGCTTAATCGAATTCTGGTCTAAGCTTAGTGTAAACCTTTTTGTTTTGTTCTCAATTTCATTATTCTCTAAAAACTTTATGGTGACCCTGGCAGTACGTGCAAAGGCAACGGATAAAAGTTGTTTAAGTGACAACGTAGTGATTTCTTTAACTTTCAAATACGTAATGATTATTCGTACTAATTTCATTAGAGAGTTAATTAATTGATCAATTTCAAAAAAACCTACCTTTCAACTTTCGGTCTGACCCTGAAGAAAATTCATTATAATTTAAATAAAATTGAATAAATCGAATAATATGATATTTTTTTTAATTCAGTTTCATATTTTTTTCTTTATCTAATAGTACGTGTAAGGGAAAAATTAAACTCTTGCCACTAGCTTCAGGTCCAGGTGATACAGGAGCGACCTGAGGTCCTCATTTATGTAACGTTGAGCTGCCAGAAAACCATTACGTAAATGATTATATCAGTTTTTCCTTCAATGGAAGTCCCTTCTCAAACCATCACTACGCAACCCACAACAGGAAATCCAAATTGCATTAATGTTTTTGTTTAGTATCTCTATTTTTTTCCTCAACTCACATCCATCATTTGAGTGTAAATACAATTTAGAACTCTTAATCAGCGAAGAAGACTTATCTCTATTGTCTCATATATCCTTAATAGTACAAGAGCCAGGAAGAAAAAAAGGCAGTTATCTCACCCTAATTTTTGATTACTTTAATGAAAACTATGTATAACTACCAGTCAAAACTGATGGGTCTGCCAAGTATAGGTAGCGGGAATAAAAAGCAGAGTAAATTTGCTGAAATATTAGCCCTAATAGATCTATTTACCTCCAATAGTAATCGAGATATAGCCTTTTAAAAAACAACATTTCACAAATGTACTGAAATATCAGTAGTTAGTTAATTTATTTTGAATAATCTATATCTCAGGAACTATATGATGTACAGATGTCTATTAGCAATCAAATTATAGCTAGTTTAATGTACTATAATGGAGTTTATGACCTTTACCTTTGTAGGAATAGTAGTTTTCATGATAATTGCTAAAATAAATTGATTTATAATTGTTCGAACAATAAGTCTGATTTATGAAAAACTCTATTTCAGAAACAATTGGACGAACAGATATCTGTCTGCACTCAAATTAAGGCTAGTGAAATTTACTATAAGATAGTTAATAATGTTTATCTTTGTAGGAGTAGTAGTTTTTATGATATTTGACGAAATAAACTCACATAATGTTAGTCTAGTTGTTCCTATAAAATGTTGGATTTTTAATAAATATATCTCTAGACCCATAAGACGCACATATGTCTGCCAACACTCAAAATAAAGGAAATTCAACTTACTATAAAGTAGTTTATGACACTTATCTTCGTAGGGGTAGTAGTTTTTATGATATTCACATATGAATATAAAGTTGGTAAGTGAAAATTTGTCCGAAAAACAATTTTATTTTAGCAAATTTCGTGGGAACTACTACTCTTACGAAAATAAATATTATAAACTACTTTATAGCTCATTACACTACCTTTAATTTGAGTGCTAATAGACACCTGTACGTTACATAGTTACTGAGAAATAGATTTCTCAAAATAAATAACTAACAATTTTATGAAATGTTGCTTTTTGAAAAGCTATATCAGGAGAACTATTAAACGTAAATTTCTCTATTAGCGCTTACATTTTAGCAAATTTACTCTACTTAAAATTATGCTCGATTAGATTTTCTATTGTTGTTGGTAGCTGTAAAGATATAGAGCTCCGAATAAAAAATTAATTATTTTTAACGTTTAGAATCAGCCGCCATTTTTTATTCCCCCTACCTACACTTGGCAGACTCATCAATTTTGACTAGTACTTATATCTAGTTTTCAATTAAGTAATAAAAAATTCTCGTGAAATAACTTCCTCTTTTCTCCTTTTGGGCTCTTGTATTATAATTAGATGTTACCACGGGAATAAATGTCTTGTAATTTTGCGACTCAAACTTATTTAAAGGTTGAGCGTTTTTAAGAACTCTTTAAATAAAATACAACTCCTAATTATACAGAAGTAGTTTAAAAAAATCGATTAATGATCGAGATTTTAATAATAATAGGGGAATCTTTTACGGGATCGTAATTGTAATAATCATCGGATTACAAACTGGATATAGGGATTTAAACCTCTTATAAACGAAGACCTCTTCTAACGGACTAAGAAAGTCTCATTTTAGTCACTGTGAGGTCCCTCTGAACTGGCACATACAAAACATTGAAAAAATAATGATTTTATATTTCGATATAAATATATTCACATCTTGAAGTTATTGCTTTATAATTAATAAAACAGTTTTCATCTCCAATTAGTAAGATTTACCTCATTCAAATCAAATAAATTATTCTGTTTATTCTTCTATATAATATTTCTGCTCTGATAAAGATTTATTCTGAAGAGTTAAATGGAAACGTGCCCTTGAATAGGATTATCTAAATTTTCCAGAAAGTATTTATATTTTGTTCTTCTTGCCTCTCGATGGTTTTTATAAAAAAATTTCCTTTTCCTGTTATATTCAAATGTGTTCATAAATACATATTAAATTCTAAAAAAATATTGTGTATAGATATAACACAAAATTATATCAATAAACTTCATGATTTAAATTAATAAACCTATTTTGATGCATCAATGTCCCATACTCATTTTTAATTTATTATTTAATATTTAATTTAAATATTAATAAAAATGAATACTTAATCCATATTAATTTTGATTAATTAACACTTGTATAAACGTTTTCAGCGGACATCCCTCTAGAAGGGACATATTCATCCTGTCCGTTATACATAGGGTTCACCAGTGTATAAGTATTATCAAGAGCAAACAGTAAAAAAAAAAAATTAAAAAGAGTACGAAATGACTCGCACGGGTTCCAGAAATAGAATGCGTTTATTGAGTCCGTAATGAATATATATATATATATATATATATATATATATATTTCAGCTGAAATCGTATTCAAGCCTTAACTAATATTTGTACATACGAGATTTTCATATGTGTACACACAATAGTGAACAATCCCACTCTATTTTTATCATAGGTCTGGATTAAAACTTGAGATAGTCAATTACTTAAGAATCATAAATTAGAGAACAGATTTCATTAAACTGATTAGAGTCTTAGGTATTTAGATTTCTTAAGAAAAATGTTTTTTATTCTCTTTTTTTTTTTTACTGATAACGACAGTTTTAGATAACACAGCTGTCGAAAAACCTGATCGTAACCTATAATAAGTCTTATCTGTTATGCTAAACTATATAGTATAGCATTTATCAATCCGAAGAGACAGAAATTACAAATTTCGATTTTACCTTCATGTATTCATGTATATTCCAATGTAGTTTCCACTATCGTGATAAATATCGATTGTCAAAAGAATTTCAGTTAAACAAAAAAAAAAAATTATTTATTTTTATGTACTTTTTTTCATTTATTTATTTATTTTTCATTCTTATTTTAGTAAGAATGTGATCATTTATCACTATTACCTAAACGGTGTGGCAGATTGTAATATCTATCAATAAATAAAGTTCGATTAAAAAATATAAATAAAAAAAAAAAAGGTATAAATTACACATTGAAAAGTAACTGTTTAGTCTTTTTTTAAAATTTATAATTCTCAAAATTACAATAATTTGCTGGTATAATTTTTGCTTTATTACTTACTGATTTTGATTTATTTTTTATGTTTGTTGTGTTTATATACCTCTACATTTAAATCTATTTTAATCATATGTCACTATTAGATACTTACTTCAGGATTACTTACTCTCCATTTTTTTATTTTAGTCCAGATGAAGACCTGAAATTTGAATAGAAACTTTGGCAATTGATAAATAGTTGAAACAGTTCCTTCAGTGCTTTCCTAGAGATACGGTAAATAATCTATATTTCATTTCGTATTTAAAATGAATTACGTCATTGATACTATCAGATATATAAGTCGTGTAACTTACACATATCGTACAATACTATTATTATTATTTATTTATTTGTTGATATTTACAACTGTATAAAAAAATACAACCAGTAAATTTGATCATAATGACATATGATATGATACAAGATGTAGAGAAACTACCCAGTAGTAGAACTCTAAAACAGTTTACAATATAAGGTCACGAG
>NW_027105010.1:266535-267455 GCF_000696795.3 Halyomorpha halys | reverse complement strand
GGCTTTTGGGGTTTGGGGATCATTTTGATTATAGATAGTTTCCATGTCGTACAATACTAAATACTAAACTTCACATATATTTTTAAACATTTATTTTGTTTGGACCATTTGTATTCAAAATAAATGGAATACGTGCAGAATTTGATTTATCCATAAATCAATAATATAAAAACCACCATAAATTAGTAAATCAATCGAATCAAAGGATGCATAAATCATATAAAATGGGTCAATTGCTTAGAAGGATTAATTTATCAATGAAAACAACTGATAACGTAGTACAACCGGTTGTAGTTTGGTTAACTACTCTAACTCATTTATGAATTCGTAAACAATTTTAATCGGAATATAAATATTTTGAGTCTTTTACAATCGTAATATAATGATTTCACTAATATGATTGGTGGGAAGTAGGATTTATACGTTTGAGCATAACTTTTTAGTCTTTTAGTAATGAGAGCATAAATAAATATTTATACGAAAATTCACAGAAAAAAAATTCAAGGAGTTGGTATCTTGTCAATAAATTAGATTTAAAATAATTTACATATAAAAAAAGGCATGGTTCGAAGGTTTTCCCACAATATACTTTTGATTTACAGGATTTTTTTTTTGTCAAAATGTTCCCTTTCGCCATGGGAAACCTATATACAACAAAATGTTCCCTTTCGCCATGGGAAGGCTTAAAGCTACTGAAAGCCCCAATTTATCCGGTAGAAAAAATTTTATTTTTGGGCATACAACGTTGTTTGTGCGTAGCTTTTTTAACGGTAATTATAAACCTATCGATCTGTCTCTTTCCAAATAATAACAAAAGGATATTACTGATTCAATTAAACGATTTTATATTCACAAAAAATTATAAAAAGATAATGAGGCTTTGAGTAAAGTAAGCCAACAAATTTTATTTTTAGAAAAAA
>NW_027105010.1:244727-266030 GCF_000696795.3 Halyomorpha halys | reverse complement strand
AAATTTAAATAAAAAAATAAAACAAACAAAATTAAATAAAAAAAACTCTCTTAAAATATATACAAACAAAAGAATAAAAACTATCTGTATGAAAAATAAATAAATAAAATAACATAATGATAAAATAATGTATACAATATTTACACAATCGATTGAGGATCCCTGAGCCACTTAGTCTCACCACAGTTTATTTTCTTTACAAGTCCGACGTTTCGGCCAATTCGTCCATTCTCAGGGACAATCTTAATACAATTTTTGAACTAAATGATTTTAAAACACAACTTAATGCAGGCTATTCGGCCCTGGTCAAATCAAAAATTTCTAATTAGTCAATTTTCACATTAAAACAAAAATTAAAATTCATTTATTTGTTACAACTTTATCAAAGGCTGGTCGAATTGGCCGAAACGTCGGACTTATAAATAAAATAAAATGAGTTGAGACTAAAATGGATAAAAATTAAATTATTTATTTAAACAACATTAACCAGTAACAAGAAAGTATCTAAGATTATAAATAAAATAAAGAAAAACGTTTTATTTTATTCCTCCGCTTCTAATCTGTTTAATTAGATCCAGTTTGTGCCCTTTGGTGTAGTTTATTGAGTCCCAAACCACTCCCAAATTTATATGTATGCGTAAAATACTTAGTGTTTTCATATAAATTATAAACATTTAAAAAGTAACAAATTGGTTATAAAAGACGTATTCCAGGAGTTGTTTGCTATCGACTTTGGTGAAAAGGAAGTGAGTTTATACCCTGCTAACTGCCTGTAGCTTTATGAATTTCCTCTCTTTAATGCTTGGAAAACATATATTTCAAGATTGATTTCCTTAAAAAATATGTTTGAAGTTCAATATATAATGAAATATGTAATACATAAATGTATTCAAAATAAGAGAAATACACATGTAATATGTATAATAGTATTTCAATGTATAAATCTCTAAAAAGTATGCGAATAAATACCTTTAGCGGCTCAGAATTTTTAATGTTCTCAAAAACCTTGAAAAGTCATTTTTACTAATTCGTGCATAATGATAATTTCACTGTGCACAAGTAAAATAGCTAAGCATTGGATGTAATGTTCAAATAATACGAACAGTTCATTATTACCGTTATATTGGTTATTGTGAACACTGGTTATAACAAATAATTTGTCATTGGTCAACATACATAATGGGTCTCACACTTATTACTTAATTTTATTATATTTTCACCTGACATAAATAATATTTACTTATAATTTTTTAATTATATATTGATATGTATTGATCTTTTAACAATTCCGGATATTATTAAGGTTTCTCGCTATCTGTCCCGATACCTGGCCAGGGTGGAATATCTTTCAAGGAACATTTCACAGTGTCCCTAGATATGTTGGTTGGTGGGTTCCCACTCCCTCTTAGGACCTAGTAGAAACGCTCACCTATAGGGCGTTGTAACTTACACCCAATGAGAAATAGGATTTTAAAAAGGCGACACCCATTTTTAGAATCAAGTGGGGACAGAGACAGAAGCAGGGGAGGCAGCAGAAGTAACAAGACGGGCTAGAGAAAAGCAACAAGTCCTAAGAAAGGCTGTTCAGAAATGGAACTCCCAGTGGTGAATACATGATGACACCAATGGAGTAGACATCATTACTATATACCTCGACACACACACCACCCAAATCAACAGCTATAAGTATATATCAGGCAATAAGAAATAATGTAATAATCATATTTTATGGCAACCATTTACCTGAATCATATTATAATTTTCTCTAATCATATTAATGTAAATTAACATTTTGTTCTTTGATATAGTTTATATACTATTATAATACCCAATACCACCCCTTATTATATTATATAATTGATGGTTACGATATTTTATAAAAATAAAGATGTTTAATTGGTAACTGGTAAACACAAAATAGTCCTATGGAAAAGAATCCAATTATAATAATAGTTTTTCAGGATTCAATATAAATTAATTAATTAACTTATTTTGACTAATTGCCTTCAGCGATTATCTTGGCTTTCCGACTAAATCTCGAGACAATACATAGACATTATGAAGAACATTAATTCGCGATATATTTTTATTCGTTCATTTATTCAATGTATGTCTATACATGTGTATAAAAATAATTATAAATTAATTATTTTTTATATATGCTTGTTTGAGAGTGGTTTAGTTTATTCTTAATTTAAAACAATTTTGATCCTTTTTTTTCTCCCAACTTTTATTCCTTAAAATTTCTCCAACGTTTCAGCCCTCAGGCCATTCTCAAGGATACCACTTTCAATATTGATGTCATTTCTTTTTTAAATCTTAAAATTGCAGGCTAATTGCCCTTGTCACGTATAACTTTTTCTAAAAAATTTATATCTTAGATTTAAAACTTTTTTACGAAACACTTTCCTCCCTACCTTCACTCACATTTAAAACTCAAACATTGGAGAAATTTTAAAGAAGAAATGTTGAGAGAAAAAAAGGATCAAAATTGTTTTAAATTAAGGATAATTATAAAATTAGAAGTGAATGTTATTTATGTCTTGTTAAAATGTAATAAAATTAAACACTAAATGAATTGGTTGTTTTAGATGATTGATGATACAACCTTTATTTTTAACAGCACTTTAACATACCAAAAATCATTTTTAGAATCACAACAAATTTAATAGTTTTCTTATTGTTAATTATTTAAAATTTAGTATATTCGGACCTAGAAAATGATAGAGGAGTCTAATTTCATTTTGACAGTAAAAATTCACTTAAACGACACCCCTCTATGAAGAAAATCCTCTTAACAGACAATTTGATTAAGGTCTCGGTCAACGAGGATAAATTAAATTCATTTGAATCCTTCAATTATGGGATCCGTTCACTCCGATCCCAGGCATCAATTTTATCCCAAATTAGACCTTTTCAGTCCTCCATATTTAAAAAAAAATTGATAAATTATCTATGAACGAACTCACGATTTTAAAACTGAATTTTTGGTCAATCGATTTTGAGAAAAAGCACACAACTAATGATTTTGTTCTGAATAGAACGTTAACGAAATTTATATTTAACAAAGTGTTTACGTTACCTATTTTATGTAGTTTTTTATTCTCGTGCCAAATTACTGAGTAAATATGAAATTCTTTTTCGTAAATTAATAAATTAGAATTTAGGTAAATCATTAATTCTATTAATTTAATCATACAACTTCAACGATTCTTGAATTTTCATGATCCTTTGTTTTGTTTTTCTAAATTTCGTTTTCATTTTCTCAGTACCTCATATATTAAAAAAGCTTGTATTATGGGATATCGACAGCATTAATTAAGGCAGATTCATTGTGAAACCAGTGTATGTAAAAATTCAACTTCCTTTTCCTTTAATATTTGAGGTTTTACCTTTCCAGATACATAGAATACAAAAGAACATACTAAACACATTTCTTCTGCGAAGCGAGGGTAAGTAAAAAACACGTACTCTGTTGTTTCTTCCGTGGCATGGAAGGGAATGTGTTGTCCAATTAAAAGCTACACTGGTAGACTCTAAAGCATCCGAGTCCGGTCAACAGTTGGGTTTAATAAAAATCCACCCCATCATGTCGTCGACCTTATCACGAATCACCATCGAGTATCAACATGTAAGTCCACCAACGAGAAGTCTTCCAATGCTATTGTCACTGAGTTATTTCTCGTTCTTTTTTTCTCGAAACGCGAGAACGTCGTCCATAATGCCTACTTCAACCTTCAAAAAGCAGTTCGACAGGAAGCATTCTGGCCCACGCACCCCGCTTCATAGTCTACATATTGAAACGCACTTACTGTCCTTACGGAAACTTTGCGCTAAACGGAAACCATCTGTCTCCTGTGTGATTTCGAAGTATCGCATGTTTCCAAATTGGAACTTTATACAACATAATTAATTGAGAAGACAGCAGTAGCAAGAAGACTTCAGCGACTATCTCTGGAACCTCCTACATTCAGTACATGGCGTGAAATAAAGATGCTACTTAAGCAGATTTGACGCTGATATACTCTGTGTGAAAACTCAACCATGACTCCTACGTATTTTAAACAGGGCCGAGAATGAATCTAGTTCCTACTTACTCTTACATTGATGGTCTCTATTTGCTGCTGCTAGTGACAAGCCTCGGTGATTTGTTTTTTTATGACCCCCTTGTCATTTATGACATACAAGAGTTATCTAGAAGTAACCAAACTATTCTAACCATGGTGGGGGGATCAAGTTTTCATTTCTTGGGAACACCCTCCCTCAGGGGATTTAAACTGCCGGGTAGACAATGAGGGTTAATTCTTCTAAGTACTTCGCCACCACTGCAACATCATCCTGGAAGCCTACAACTGTAGCTCCCTCCGGCATTGTTCCTTTCAGCAACGCCGTTTAATTTCCTTGATGGCTCTTCGAAGGTGCCTTCTAGAATTCTTGAACTCTTCCTAAAACACAGAAATATCGTTACCGCCCCGCTTGCCGGCGATGTCTTCTTGCTATGTTGCAACACTGACGAAGATCAGCAATAGTATGTGTCAACTATTAGAGCACAGAATGAGGTTTACCAGGCTTTGATCGAGTCATAGTTACATCACAAGCTCTAGAAATAAAAACGTACGTATCTGTTCCATTTCTGATCAATTTAATTCAAACGTATCTCTGTCAGAACAGCAAATTAACCTTCATCAAAAGTTTTTGTTATCCAACGACAACACTGCTCTCTTCTTTTTGTATCCTTAGTAATCAAGAGAGCCTGGTGGTCAGTGTGAGTATAAAATCCATAAACCATCCAAATAGCGGCCTATTGCCGGCAATTATTGACAACAAACGTCAAATTTATAATTAATGATCTTCCTGCTCTAGTGAAGGTGAGATCTTTAATCGTTGATATATGTTGGTTCGTGGTATGGTCGCCGACATGATGAGGTGGACTTTTAAGAAACGCAACTGTTGACCGGAAACGGATGCTTTAGGGTCTATCAGTACCGCTTTAAATTGGACAACACATGCCCAGCATGCCTAGCGATGGGAGAAATAACATATGCATATGCATTGCAGAAGAAAGATGTTTTATATGTTTTTTTATGACCACCTTCCTAGTCATTTCTGACATTCAGAGGAAGGGGGATTATCTGTAGGTTACCTTATACTAACACCATGGTAAGGTCATATTTTTATTTCGTTGGACTACCACAGTAATAAAATCCGACCCTCCAGGTCGGATTCGAACCGGTCCAGTCGCAGTTCTCAGGTAGCAAAGACCTGCACCTCGGCCCTGAGCGTCGGCTGTCCCTTGAAAAGCAGATCTGTTTCAGTGTTTAAAAAGACCACTTATATCGGCAAATGCTTCCTAGTGAATCGAATTCATCGATTTGTCATCCTACTTTCCCATTCCGTTTCCCACGCGTTAAAATCACCAACTATTATAGCAATTATAGCAACTAGCTTCTAAGACATTGAGATCCAACAAATCCACCAAGTCTTCAATCGAGATGCTGGGATGAGCGTTACAACTCAATATATTGACGTCCTAAACGTTGTTCCATCGGCTGTTTCCAAATCATTAAAATAAAGTTGAATTTCACAGGCATAATTCTTTCTCACACTATGAACGTGGTGTGTGTGTGTGTGTGTGTGTGTGTGTATGTGTGCGCGCGCGTGTGTATTTATATGAGCCGTTCGTAGCCGAGTGTATGTTGTATACGTGCGCGTCTGTTACTTTTTTCTAATAATATTCCTTTCTCCCTACAAACCCTTCTTAAGCTCTACCGCATTAGGATTTGAAAACTGATATTTAACATTTTATAGTAGAAATTTCTCCAAACTTTTATAAAAGAGCTCTATTGAGAACTTATATTAACAAAAGTTTTACATTAAAACTTAATTGCAAAAGTTCAATCATTGTTTCAAACTCTGGTTATTATTTTGACTTACCACGACTTCTTATCTAAAGCATGTTATTATTTTAGCTACTTTTTTAAAAATTAGTTACAGCCAGTACTAAGTATTTGAAATTTCAATATAATGTATTTTTGTTTAATTATCGATTGAATTATGTATCTAATGCTATTTTATATATTTATACAAATTAAATAATAAACCAGACGCATACATAATAAAAATAATTGTAAGTAATTAATTATTTGAAGCCAATTACTTATTCTTATAGTTATTGCTGCATTCTGATGGACAATGTATCATACTTTTTGTATTTTAAAGCTCATTTATCCTTAATCTCATAGTAGAGTAGAGATCGTTATAAAGTTCGCTATTTACTTGAGAATAATAACAGTAAGAACGTCTGACGCTCTGGTATCTTTCATTTTCTTCATCTTGATAGGTCGATTTTTTTTTCGAAAAAAAAAAGAAAAGAAATCAGCCACAAAATGAGGTACGTAGGAATAAATAAAAATAATTGATAATTATTAGTTCAAGAAAAATATTTGATTTTTATACATCAAGGCATAATAAAGGTTATCATGTTTAAAAATTACTTCATTTTTACACATCAATTAGTATTTATAGGTAAAGATAACTTCTAGAAAATTCTAGTTCTGGCTTATTAGAGAACAGATCTTTTACCCCTTTCCTGACCACTTCTGAAAGGGAGAGAAGGGCTGGATTATCCTTTAGGTTACCACTCTATTTAGCCAGAGTGGGAAGGTCGAGTTCCAACTCAGGGGGCCATCACGAAATAAAAATCTACTAAGCCTACGCAGAGTGGAACGAACATTTGTTTTTCCTGGTCAATCCTGACTTATGCGTAAGGAAGTTATCTAGAGGTGACCAACCTATTCTAACTATAGTGGGGGTCAAGTATAGTGCAGCCCCACCCCTGGCCGAATTCGAACCGGTGCCGCCCGCAGTTCTCAGGTTCCTAAGACCTGCGTCTCAACCATCTGAGCTACGGACGGCCCTGACTGGAATCGATCCTACGCTGCAGCACTTTCGAGCTTGCCAAAGGTGGAGGGAGATTTGTCTAGGAATACAAAAGCAGCGTAGTTTTCCTTGAAGAATTGATCTATAGAAGTCGTCATACATTTCAGATAGACACCACATTTGGCAGATGTCTTAACACACTCGCCTACAACGACCTCAAGGGGGGACCAACCAACCCCATGTTGTTACGAGTCATAGTTCCCTTAACTCGATAGCCGGTCTAGATTTGTCTAGGAATCAAAAGCGTAGTTTTCCTTAAAGAATTGATCGTTAGAAGTGGTCATACATTTCAGATAAACACTTATTAACTACCTTACCATGTTCACTAAAGTTTAACATTAATTACTAACTAAGGAATTACTTATAGAAAGACCTTATCCCGATACAACACAAGATACAAACATTTTAGAACTATCAGAACTTTAAAATAACAACTATATATATCTAGACAAACAGATTGCTTGATATATGTTTAGAACTTCTATTACACCTTGTTATATTTATTAACAACTTATTACTAACTTGTTTCCAGTCTACCTACATGTATACTTCCTTACATTGCTGTTATTATTGCTTCTTATATAGTTTATAAACATAACAATGATTATGAAATGTTGTTATTTTAATGTTCTGTTAATTCTAAAATGATTTGTATCTTGTTCTTTCATTTCTTTCGCCCTTTAAAGTGGAGCAAAACTTTGGTTAACAATAAATAATTTTCTTTTACTATGCTGATACCTTTATTGACCGCAACCCGGACTATTTACCTCCAACTGAAATTATTTCTAATTATAAGATAGTAATGAAAATCTGTGGATTGTCTCATCGTGAGATGAGAGTCATATAATATACTTTAAATATCTAGGAGCCCAGTTTGATGAAAATGGAATCATCAACAACGTGATCAAGGAGAGGGGGAACTAATCCGAAAGGAGGCCCAATGGAATGAACAGAGGTTTCCTGAATAATAGGGGAGTTTTCAAACAAACGAAACTTAAAGTATAAACATTCATAGTTCCCATCATATTAGCTTACTCCTCCGAATCCCGCTCAGTACTAAAAAGGATATAAATATTATACAAACTTGGACAACGGAAATGAGATTCTTCAGGAAAATTGTAAGAGAAACCAATTATTCCAACAATACTGTCTGTAATATTATTTCATCTTACGATTGTATGCTCATAGTCGCATAATCTATTTACTTTAGGGAGATTCAGTACTAGATCCACATGGAGGAAAGCGAAAGGGAATGATAAATTTATCCTTCCGAAATAACCAATGAGAAAAAATAAATGAAATACGACCGAGTTTAACAGTATACTGATACTCATAACAGTATAAAATGATTTTCAATACACTGTCAAAAACTAATTTTAGTTTTAATTAAATTATAAATTCCCAAATGTAACTATATAATTGCCGACTTTAATTAAACGTTTTGTAAATACAAATAAAATTAGTGAGTTCATTTTTTTATAATTTTCTAAATCAGATGGAAGTTCAACTTTTATTATATTATATTATTAAGATATTAAATTGTTAAGATGTTGAGATATCAGGTATTGACCCGGGGGTAACGGTAGCAGAGTGGTAACGCACCTGTCTGCCAAATCCATAGATTGCGGGTTCGAGTCCCCAGCCCCATCTGTGATTTTTTTTCAAGCTTATAATTATATAATACTCACTCCTAACCCTCCCCCCGGCATTCGTGAGGCACGTCAGCCAATGGGGGACACTCTCAAAAATAGGTGTGGGAGTGAAGGACCCACCCTATGAAAACCACGTTAAGAAACGCGCGATGTATTTCTTAAATGCATCGCACGAGGCCTTGGACCTCCACGGTCTGTCGCGCCAACTAACAAACAAACATCCGATACAGATGCAGTCAACATCAAGACCCACAAACATCACAACCCAATCAAGGATTGCTACAACATTTGTTTCCATATTCCCATACATATGGACTGCAAAATTAAAAATGGTTGATTACTCAAGGGAATAATATATACAAACATTAAAAAATACCAAAACTAATTATGATCGAAATTCAGGTATCAAAATTCGGTGGTCACTACCCTTCTTCAATTACCTCCCTTCCCCCTCCATAAAACAAGAACAAAAAAATGGCCTTCCACTTGGGGGATGATTAATTCTCATTATAAGAGAAATTACCCTACTATTATATCAGTTTTGTTTCCGAAAACCTTTAACTCTGTTTCGACATATATCCATCTGTTTCCATGAAATATTCCTTTCTTTATTATATATACAACGTCAACAAAAATTTAAAAAAATAAATATTTATATAAAACATGAATATATTGGTTTGAAAAGAAAAGAAATTGATAAAAAAAAAAGTCATATTTATTTTTAAAAAAAGAAAAATTTAATTTAATATTGATAAATTTCATTAATTTCTTATTATTTTTATTTCTTCACAATCCCTATTTACCTTTGTTCCTATTGCGCAATATTCCCAAGCCTCCAATTATTTAGCTATACATTCTTACTTATATATTCTTCTGTATTACTTCTAAGACTTCATACTCATTTGGAAGTTATCTTGTTTTGTTACTTAGCCCTGATGAAAGCCTAAACTTAGTAAAACATGTTAAGAATAAGTTTCAGTTATCCTTGTTTTCTTCTCTGATACGATAAGGGAAGGCTTGCCGTATTCACGTTTTGCTTTTGTATCCTAAATTCTTTTCGTTTGAGTCCTTGTATCCAAACTTTTACCATTGTTATCCGGAACACCTGGTACTTAACTGTATTACACATTCTTCTTTTAAATACGATTTATTATTCATTTTTAATTTTATTATTTAAGACAGTTTTACATTATCCGCCACGACACTTACATTGTACTATACGCTGTTTGTTAGTCTGTAAAAATGCATACTTTTAATCACATGTAGATTTTTACATTTCCCTCTTATTTTTTCACGTCCGATTTGTGTGGGACCACAACTTTGTTCTACGAAGAAGAGCGGTTAAATAGACATCGTTTTTTCAGAATTTTTCGTGTGCTAAAAAAAAAAAGATTAGAAAAAACGTATTTTAGACTTTAAAATAGTTTTAGCTGACTCAGCACAACTTCCATGTTTTACTAGAAAATAAGTTGTATAACATTTACAACCAAAAAAAAACAATAACCCCCCAAAAAATCATAAAAAAACAAACACAAATAAAAATAAATAATAACCAATATAAATAACAAACAAATAAAAAAAAAATAATAACCAAAACAATAAACCCTTAATAACCTCGCTTAAAAGGGTCGATTAAAAAACTGATTGGATATTTTATTAAATATTAAATCCATTATACAACGTTTAACTTTTTTTCCTAAGTTTTAAAATACCTCCTTTAAAACATTTTTAGAGAAAAAAAAAGGTTATGACATCATAGAAATAGTAATCACTAGCGAACAAAAGTACGAGAAGTAGAAATATAAACAAATATATGTTAAAACTCTTGAAGAATGGTGCCAAAATTGGAGGATTAAAAATAACTCCAATAAATCCCACCAAATGACAATTACCATTCGTCGTAAACCAATGACCTCTTGCCCAACAGTATCCTTTAATAATACCTCACTTATTCCTGTCGAACAGATCCGTTACTTAGGACTACATCTCGACAAACGACTGATATGAAATCCTCATACAAGACAGGAAACTCCTCGTCGAATTCGACTATTACAACATTTACTAGTAAAACGGTCTGAATTGCCAATCCGTTACAAAAGACTGAACTACATGACTATTATAAGGCCTCCACTAAACCATCAAATTCCTCCCGAATCCAATCCTTACAGTCCAAAATCCTTAACGCTCCTTACTTTATCACAAATCAAGTCATCCATCATGACCTCAATGTCCCGTTGCCGGGATGTTGCCGATTTGGCCAAAACCAAATACCATTCCTTCCATGGAAAACTTCCCAACCACCCAAATCCACTTGTTTCTAACCTGGCTTCTCCTTCATTACCTAATAATCCTCCTAGGCGTCTGAAATGAAGATGGCCTCGGGATCTTCTCCTCTAGAAATGTTATTGGAGTTCTATAATATCACTTACAGCAAATTTACTTGTTGTATATATGTTATACAGTTGTAAATAACAAAAAATGTTAATACTTTAACATTACATCTGTTTTTTGTTTGTTAATGAATGATTATTTACTATATACAAAATAAATAAGCTCTGTTATTTTTTTAAAATATTGAAATAAATTATATATTGTTGGCAAAAATTTTGTAATAATAACATATAATATTGGTAATATAAAATTGATAATAATATTTCCCTGATAGGCGACGCCGGCGACGGACACGCCATAAATATGGCGTAATAAGTAAATAATAATCAATTATAACCATAAATATGGCGAAGTAAGTAAATACTTACTTCCAATATACTGAAGCTTACATGGCTGGCACAACCCATGTCGTATTGGTTAATGTATAACAACCCTTAATAACCAATTTGTTAAATAATTGATCGATTCTTGAAGCGCCTGTAATTTGATGTTGGGATGACATTCACGTTAGCAATAAAAACACAACTTTGTTTTTAAATTTTTATGTGTAGAAGGTAAATAGATTGAGGTAATGATATTCGTCGTGGAGGGAGGGGCTGATTAGGCAACACTCGTTAGTTTTACAGGCGATAGAGGGCGTATCTAAACGCGTATAATCATCAGTGTTATATTCGTGAAATTTTCCTTCCTTTTTCTGTAATAATAGCTACATTAAAAATCATTACTTAACCCATATATTCTAAACAATATTACATTTTTATCAAAAATTTAACTTATCATATTTATCCACTTGACCCTCGGTACGTAATTGGATTTGAACTGATAAGGTCTGCCTCTATAGCTAGTCAGTCC
Organism: Halyomorpha halys; assembly: GCF_000696795.3. Classification (NCBI taxonomy): domain Eukaryota; kingdom Metazoa; phylum Arthropoda; class Insecta; order Hemiptera; family Pentatomidae; genus Halyomorpha; species Halyomorpha halys. Next base: position 254,196 of record NW_027105010.1, on the reverse strand, counting down.
GCGACCTCCTCTGAGCATCCTTCGTAGCTGTTAACTGTCATGGGAGCTGTTTTTCCAGTATTTGTATTCTTAATTTGTGAGTATTGTTGTTTTTTAATATTATATTTACGATATATATATATATTATTCTTCAACTCATTCGAGTTAACTTTTTTGGTATTCTAAATAACAATCTCCCACTGTTAAATATTCTGTTTTTTCGATAACGGAAAACCGTTAACGAGCTAACTTACAGCGTTTTATATCTATTAAAACGTACAACAAAAAGGAATAATATCCTAGTGAAATATCATTTCCGAATTAACCTATTAATTGAAAGATATAGTAAACAACAAAATTGTTCATAGTCAAATATCAGAGAATTTTATTAAACAGAATTTTGACCAAAAAAAATAATGTGAAGCATATCTTTTCATATGTACCAGGTAAATTCCATGCACATATTGAAAATGTAGATCTGAATAAATATAATTAGAATAACCTAAATTCTGAAATATAATTTATTTTTCAATTAAAGATATAATAATAAAGCTCCTGTTAATTATGTTATAAAAAAAAGACTAACGTTTTCTTTTTTTGTTTTGATCTGTTGTCTTTTTGTTTTTTTAAAATATCCAATTGCTTAGGAAAATTAATGCTAATAGTTAAATAGCATGGAATAAATATTAATACATACTGCTAATATTTTCCATACACAATGATTAATTACTGTATTTCAGTAGGTTTTTATTGATAAATTATTCTATCTTATTGAAACCAATGAGTCTTAATAAAGATTTTTCATCGCCACAAATTAGGGGAATGATTTTTACATTTGATAGACCATAATCAAACTTGTATTTTCTCAGAGGTTCACTCACCACAGCCTTCAGGATTTTGCTTCCTCTCTCCTCCAAATTTCAAAACGCATGGCACCTCTCCAGCAGTTCCCCTTTTTCGCCACGGCAACCTCGTTAGGTTAATAAAAAATTTCGGCACCCTTTTCGAGCTAAGGATATATGAAAAAAATATCAGAATTATTATAGGAAAATAAGAAAAAAAATAATGCAATGTAAATGCTGGAATGCCCTGTGTATTTATTACTTTAATATTTTTTTTTTAATATCCTGAGAAAGTGCCTTTTGCTTGCGGCACCTACTTTGAGATCTGTTACTCTACTTCATCACCCATAAGTCCCGAAATAGTAGGGATAAAAATTGGATTATTTGTAATAAAGTTTTCAATAAGTTGTAAAGTGTAAACTGGTTTTGCATTGAAATACCTGTGTTACTGAGAATTTTTAAACCTTTGTGATTGAGATTTGATTTCCTTGATTTTATGGTTGTTTATCTGTAGAATTGGAACTTTGTATCTCACTAGCCTGAAACAGGTTTGGACAGGTTGCGACACGTTTGTTTGCTAACATTTGAATTTCTTCCGCACATGCTTAGTTTTTCGTACGATAAACCAGTGAATAAGATAACGTCAAAAATGCGAGAGTTGTGAAGAGGAGAGTTATTAAGAGACTTACGAAAGAGTTGAAAGTGTGACACACAAAAAGTATCACAAGAAAATTACATACATTGTTTTGAGATGGATTGATGGTTCTAGCATAGTTGATCAGATTTATACTATCGAGAAGCACCTTAAAGCTGGTAGCACTGAAATGCAAACCTATGTATCCGATTTGTCATAGTCATATTTTGTACTGTTAACAAAAAAAAAAAGTATAAAAATATGCTTTTATCATTAACACCTAAGATTTCTCTTAGCCCTACAGTGGGTTCCTAGAACTCACTTAAAAGAGTTTTTAAGATAAATTACACCTACAAGTTCCTTATTTTGAAAATAAAAGCATAATTAACAATGTATATAAGGGCTCCCGGACATGTTGGTATTAATGGAAATAAGATGGCCGACAAAGCTGCTAGGAGAAGCATCAGTCCTTCCAGAAGAAGCCACCGCTGTTTTAACTGTATTCGAACTTGCTCACCCTGCAAATAATAAAAAAATGCAAGCAATGTGGAATGAAAGCCGGCCCAGTGAATTAAAGTGTTTAAAGAAAGATGTGAAGTCCTGGATTACATCAACCCGAAGTAGACGCTGCGAAGAAGTATAGGAATATAGGTCACCCGATTAAGAATACGACATGTCTACCTCATAACAGAAGAGACCCCTCCAAGATGTTAGAAATATCATGATAATCTAACTGTCAAACAGATTTTTGAAGAATGCAATCATTACAATATAATTCTGAACCAGCTAGGGATTCCAACAAATGTTAAAATGGCGTTAAGGAACGACGAATCCGTAATAGAAACAGTAATTAAATTCATCCAAAAATGTAACTTAATAATCAGCCTTTAATTATTTACTTATCTAGCTTTTTAAATAATAAAATAAAATAGCCGCTTATCTACTTTTTATTTTATTTTCTTCACTCCCGTTACGATTTACTATAAAACAATTTTTAATTACTAAGTCAAATAATATGTTAAATCTCACGCAACTGAGTCTACCAATGGGATGACTCTCTGGGCCAACTATACCATACCAAAACCAATAACCAACTAGCGTTGTTGACCAGGCTGTTGAATGCCCTTTCAAAACAAACAAACAATGTATATAACAGAAAGTGCGAGGCCCTGAGGCGCCATGTTCCTGCCCTTTTTTTCGGAATGTGTCCTCATAATCCATTAGGGACTATGTTGCCTAGATTTACGTTTGTTTGTTTTTAACATGCCATAAAGTAATTGTTCCTTTTTTAGAAGGGGGAGAGCTGGACTGTCCCTGCATTGTCAACACTATTTATACACCGGAGTTTTTTTTATTGATAAATTCCTCCACGATGTTGTCAATGTGAGTGTTTGTCATAGTAATATATTATATTACAGTCTACTATTCGTTTCGCTATCGGAGAAATGACGCACATTTTGTTTATTTAATTTTTACAATAAATCTTTCACGACCGTATCATTTCGTCCCTGGTTCGCATGTCGCATTTCAAATGGTTTTAGAGGTATCAATCAGACGTGAAAGCTTATTGGTGCTCTAAAAGCAAGGCGATCTAAGGTGGATTGAGCTGAGGTATGGGACATAGGCCTCATGCCAGTTGTTTATTAGAATTAAATAAAAACAATTAAATTAGAATTAAAAAATTTATAATTTAACAGTTTTAATATGACATATTTTAATGGTTAAAAATAAAATCAATATTTTTATCCCAAATTGTTTCATTCCAAAGATTTTTTTTTCTTTTTATACCGAAATTAGAATTTTAACTTATTTTGAATTCGATGTCATTATTCATTGATAGAGGTAAATAAGTTTCAATTTAATTTAATTTTCGGATTTATTTATAGTTTTTAATTCCTTTTAAGAATAATATAATAATATTATATTATTATAATTTGAATTTTTTTTTCATCTGAAAGTTAATTATTTAGTGCAATACAAAATTATTTTTTCCTAATGGAGGTTATTTACTTTATTATTGGAATGTGTCATAATTTAATTTATTTGGTTAAAAGTAGATTGCAAATAAATTACCAGTTTTTCATCTATAACAACTTGACGATTTAGTAAAAGTGAACGACACTAAAGCAGAACGAATATTGAAAAATTAAGAAAGAAATACGCCAATCCAACTATCCAATGAATTTACTTAATAAAAAAAAAAACATATTTGTTCCGCTAGTGTTGATTTTTCCAAGCCTCTAACTTTGATCATACCCACATATAGATAAATATTTGATTTTGTTTGCGTTAAAGAATTTAAATTTAAGGTTGAAACCCAGAATCATGTTCCGTGAAATATAGTACATGATCATTATAACCTATAATTGAAAAGACAATGGACGTAATCAATTGCTAACCTCTTATGTAAGGCTTGTTTACAAGAATTTTCACGCTTTTACCACCCATCAATATTTATTTACTGTGATTTGTAACTTTTGTTTGAACAAATATCTCTCTCTATAATTTAATTTTTAAACAAATTATTCAGTTTGAAGCGCCTAAATAGTGTAATTTTGATACAAGGACTATTTTTTATTAATTTATGTTTTGATTTATGTGTATTACGATTCTTTTCGTAATATGCCAATATTAACGATAAAATAATTACTTACATACATATCCGAGATATTTCAATGCTATTTTAAAAATTTGGCAGCACGTTTTGACTATTTTTATTCTTAATCATTTGGATAATTATAACTATAAGTTTTCATGATAGTTTTATATCCCATCTATAAATTTCTTCTGATTTATTTTAACAAAACCCCAGTAACAACCCTTTATCGAATTTTAGTGGTTTGAAAGATTTTTTTTTTGTAATTCTGAACTTGCCGAGGAAACAATTTTTATGCTAAAAAATCTTATCAATTCTTATGATTTCACAATTTAAATACATACTGAAACTAATACTCATCAGAAATAATGGTTACTGAACATGTTCAAATTTTTTTTTTTATTTATTTATTTTTTTTTTTTAATGAAACATCTTTACCGACGTTCTATAACTCAAGAAAAACAATTATTTGGGAGTAAATTTATTTTATGAGGTGAGATGAAACGGAAGTGAAGGGGAGGAAACGCTGGTCTATTTTTATTAAAACCTCTAATTAATAAGTGACATGGAAGAATCAAAGAAGTGTCTTAACGAAACAGGAATTTCCCACGACTAAGGATTCTCTTTTAAAAGCTCTGTGACAAAATAATTAAGAAATAATCATACACAATTGTCGTTTAGCAACACCTTGCAAAATTATTAAAATTTGGTCAACCCGTGGAATAAGACAAGGCGATGCATAAGAATATTTATTGATTGTAATAACACATAAAGCGAACTGCGAAGCAGTGGAAATAGGGAACGATCCCGCGTTATTATCTTATCTACCTGGCCATGAAAGATTGATTGTCGTAGGTTGAGTGTATACACGATGCCAAATAATCCGACGTTCGATGACCCACTGTTATTGACTAGAATCAGAACTAATAAGTAATTATTTGTTCTCTTATCAAGACTGATGAAATATTATTGAATAAATGAACCAGTAAAATTTTCAAAATTAATCATATTAGAAGGGGGTTGGTTATAATATCAGTTTTTGTTTTCGGAATCCAGTCATTTTAAGTTGTAAAGAGGATCATTGTATCAAAGGAATAATTCTTGTATTCCCTTGTATTCTTGTATTCCCCATAATTCTTGTATTCCAGTTGTTGTATTCTTCTCCTTTTTTTTTTTCTTCATTGGCGCGACAGACCGTGGAGGCCTAAGGCCTCGCGCGTTTCCTGACGTGGTTATCATAGGGTGGGTCCGTCACTCCCACGCCTATTTTTGTGAGTACCACCCATTGGCTAACGAGCCCCACAAATGCGTGGGGCGAGATCGTGAGTGAGTATTGCGTAATTTTATGCTTGAAAAAAATTCCGGGTATGTTCAGACTCGAACTCGCAATCTATGAGTTACTAGACAGGTACATTACCACGCTGCTACCGTTACCCCCTCTTTTCATTTTGATACTTATTATGTCAAAAATATAACTATCCATAGCGACCTCAATGCTCCATAGGTACTTGATTTGGCCTGAAATGAATATCTTTTTATCCATTATAAATGTCAAGCCAACTATAAACCTTTTGTTTCTAAACTTGATTTCCAATTAATTCTCGATAACCCAATATATTAAAATAAAAAAAATTTGTATCGATACAGCCCATGAAGGATCATGGGTGCGGTACCTTATAAGCAAGTACTGTTACTAGACCTAGGGCTGTGCTAGGAACTGGTTTGGTCAGAATCACGCTCCACCCCCAGATTTTTACCAAATTAAGGGGTTCTCAATTTATGAGGCTGGGTGGACCCCGGAGGGCTCATTCTACAGAAAAACAGATAATAATTATCTGCCACAACAGGTTTCGAACCCGGGTTCTTGGAGCTAGGAGTTCATTGCCTTACCAAATGAGATACCCCACTCCCTATAACCCAATATATATAGTTTCGAGCTCTTATACTAAGCTTTATCATTTGATTATGGGTAGATTTTATAAATCATTGCCTGTGTTTAATAAATCAGCTATCACAATAACCACTGTATTTCTCCTGGCAATGTAGCAGTGCATTCCAATGAATGGATTTTTAAAAAAAATGTAAAAAAGGTTGTGTGGTACTTTTTGTAAATTTCCATGTCATCTCAGTTGACTGACAAAAGAGTCATCTCATCATTGAAAAACTGTGATCATTAGATTAATATAAATTGACAAAGGACTCTGTTCTAGGAGATGATTTCAATTTCATAAAAACCACATGGGGGAGACAGCTGAGCAAGCAGACAAGAGTTCATTTGTAATTTTGGTCGATGAATTTCTTTGTCACTCGTAGGCTCAGATATGAATGCATGGTGGCTCACTATGCAAGTCGGCCCTTACATCCCTATAAATTAAACTTTCTTACAAATAATTGCAAAAAAAAAACATTGTTCCAAAAAAAGTTCCGGCCGCGATATACTAAAATTTGTTCCAATGATGGTTCACACAACAGTTTGACTTGAGTTCCTTCATCAATCACTGTAACTCAGCATTTGGCTCAATTTCCCTCATAACTGGTCTTTTATCTCTGGATTTTCATAGAGTCATAAGCCACAGAAAAATTAACAGAAATAATTGGTTTTAGCACTAAAAACACGAGTAAAATCAACTGATTTAAGCCGTTCACACGAAAGTGGAATATTCAAGTCCGGTAGTAATTAAACGGCCAAGAATATCGAAACAGTTTACAAATAAAACCTGTTGACTGATTTTTCTTCTTCAAAAACAACCCGTCACTTTTAAAATACTTGGATTGATTCCTTAGAAAATGCACTTAGTTGGCGCAGAAACGGTTGAGGAATATACCCTTAGAGTCAGTTGAGTACTTATAAAAGGTAGAGTTATCAGCTTGATTGACATTTTCAAGAAACTTTTAAAATATGTTAGTTTATCTACATTAAATAGTTTATATACACAGTAAATATTTGAGGGGCCAGTAACATTTATATAATTTATTTTATATTTCTTGAGAATCCTTGATGCTCCTTATTACGTCACAAGTAAACTCATTCACAAAGACCTTAACATCCCATTCGTTGCAGATTTGGCCTAAAACAGATATGCGTCTTTTCATTCCAGACTCCTTAACCACCCTAACCCATTTATTCTTAATCTTTCATCCTTAACAATCCCTGATAATCCTCCGAGGCGTCTGAAAAGAAGATGGCCACGGGACCGTGTAATTTAAATTAATGTTTGAAGTACCACCAATGGGTGGTTCCTTCCCAAGATTTTCAAGTGTTTATGAAACATACAACATATTTACCTATTGTATTATTTTGTACAGTTGTTAATTACTTTAAATAAATAATAAAAAAAAAAAAATATTTCTTGAGGGCCTGAAGAGACGGGCTGTATCGTAGACACGTATAACGTAAAGTATAAAACGATAAATATTTATTGAGGTTCACAGTTTCATCTCGTAGACTACATTAATTTGAAGAATTTCGATATTGCTAGCCATTCTATTACTTCTTCTTAGGCTCTACAGTTCAAGTTGGACTTTGGCCTAGCGGAAAATTTACCAACACCTTTCTATCGATAGCCTTTCTTCATCAGTCAGCCCTCCTAAGTTCCTCGTTTACGTCCTTTTACCAGGTTTTCCTAGGGCGTCCTCTCTTTCTTTTTTCCGTAGAAAGTTTCTCTTGTGACTCTTCTGTAACCTTTCGACATGTACAATCCAGCTAATTTTTCTGGACTTGATAAATAGCACAATATCTTCATGCCCATCAAGATCATCCAATTCTTTATTATTCCTTATACGCAAGGTGCCTTGTTTATAAATTGGACCAAAATTCGTCTCATAATCTTCCGCTCAAAGACTCTAAGAGCTTGTTTTTGCCCATGTTTCAGCACCACAATATACGGGCCTGATGAGGAATTGAGATACAAGTAATTTTTTGCGCTTAGAGAATAAAGTCGACATCATCAAGTTCACAAAGCCATAATACGCTTTCTTTTCAGTTATTATTATTTTCTTGGTCCGAACACAGATCCCATTCCACACAGATCCGATTACCAATACTCGATAGGTACAATAACTGTATCCCAGTTTTCATGGTTGTCTTCAGTCTTCGGAAGTTGATACAACCATGTATTCCATTTTTGACTCGTAAATCTTGAGTTCAACTATTTTACTTTCTTGGTCCAGTCTAGTGAATATATATCATAACTTTTTTTTAGTTCTTGCCAAAATGATAATGCCATCTACATTGTTAAAAATCTGGTATGAACAAGCCAGAGTGCTGTTTGAATCAATGCATCGAACAGCTTTATAAAGCACAATGTTAAAAATCATTGCTATGCGATTACCACCAAAAAATCTGACCTGAGTTCGGAACACCATCAATTTTATCAAACTAATTAATTTGAGAGATATTTTATAATGCTTCAAGCCATCAAATAGTTGGATTCTGTTAATCTTATCGAAGGTTTGCTTAAGTTTAATAACTAGCATATAAATGTCAGTATTCAGCTCATAGAACTTTCCTTCGAGGACTTAAAACAAACATTTAGTCTGAGTTGCCTTTGATTAGTCTGAATCAACATTGTTAATCTATAAGGGCCTTCTCAGAATAAATATTAAGCCTTGCAGTTAAGATAGTTTTTAGCAAATGTGTATATGTGTATACTCAACATTTAAATGAGTCACACATACCGCGGTTATTGTGACAAGTGTTTTTCTAATATGTTTATTATATACTTCTAAATTGGAATAATCAGTCCCGAACACCAATTTTAAAATACTTTCATTATTCTGAATTTCAAAGATCAATTGTAAATTCTTTCTTTTAGATATTCACCACCATTCTTAATGGTCTACTGAAAAGTTATTTCAGGTGTCCTGTTATTTTTCAAGAGGTTCACTACATCTAAAAATTCCTCATAGGAGGTTCACAATTCCGGGAGTACACACTATCCAATTCTATGTTCGGGAGACCACTGTCATCTGTAAGAGTGACCTGTAAGTCATATCGAGTTTTGGCACATTTGGACCATTTTTAAAAAGGTCTTATCCGTACAGGCAAAAATTTGAACAAGTGATTGTTTTTAAATTTTTCGCCCTGCGAACAAATTTGTAAGGACAGAAACAAGTGATAATAGAAGGGTGTTAGTTCTGGGGACTAAAGTTGATGCGACAGAATTTCCCAGTCCAAAAGTCCCCAAATCAAATGTATTATTATATTTTTTTGTGTGTTTTTTTAAACTTATTTATCCATTCAAGTGTTTCCTGTAACCGGTTTTTTTATTATATTTTCCTTTTAATCTATGTGTTTGTCTTATTCTCGTTAAATGTATCTATTTGTTTGTTCTTGGTAGACTGATCTACTGCTGTGACTATGAATGATGGTCTGATCTCACATTACCGTCTAATATTGAATTTGTTTAGCGGGTCACT
>NW_027105010.1:239722-244632 GCF_000696795.3 Halyomorpha halys | reverse complement strand
ATTGTAAAAGGAAACTGTAGGGGTGAAAAAAATTGTTTATTATATCCTATTATTGTATCTATTTTATTTTATGATTATAACATGTATGTGTAATGTATATATGTCCGATTACGGATTGATAAGTATGCTGTGTGAGATAGCAACCTAATGTATTTAGGCAGCATAGATAAATAAATAAAGTATTTCACTCTCTCTCAGTATGATGTCCTTCCTAACGGATACCACCGGCCTCTTTTCTTGTAGTGCTGTTCTTAAATTATCCAAATGCTGACAGCACCTCTCCGATTTAACTTTTCGTCAGGTTTCAACAACTCAAAATCAATTGGTTCTTCAATGTACAACCATATACGCAATGTTCTCTTACTCGGGCTCAACTTTGGTTAAGAGGTGGAGTAAGGGGTGAGTTCAAAACATTTTCCTTACAATGCTTTCGTAAGTAATCCAATTTTTATCCGCAGTTTTTATGTGGTTATTTTTTTTCCGCTAATGCAGAGATGTGCATATGATGGCTGGATTGCTATAATTCTTCTCACAATGTGCCACTCACTATGATCTTGACTGTATCGACTTCGATCAAAGATGGTCACACAGAGCGTGGCTTATCAGATAAGTCGTAATAACCTATTTCATATTAGCAAACTATCTTCTGCTTACCATTTATATCAGAAACCATACTTTTTTTTATTGTTAATCGTGCATATAAATAAAGATATTTTTTAAAATACCAAACATCTAGTTTTTATAATATATTGTACTATAAAAAACCAGAAAAATGAAATAAATTGATAAACTGAATTGAACCTAACATAAATTTTTGCCAGTTAGTAAAACACCAATTATAAGTAAGGAAATGTAGCAAGAGAAGGAACCCTAATTGTCATGAAATAAATTTTATCGATACTTGTTCGTTTAAAAAAAAAGGTTTTTTTATAATACTGAAGGCCTTGTTTTTATCACGGATTGATCAGTATGCTGTGTAATGTGGCAACCCGATGTATTTGGGCAGCATGAATGAATAAATTTCTTTCTCTCTCTGTACTATAAAAATAAGAAAACATGAAATAAATTTTATTGATAATTGTTCGTCTAAATAAAAATGTTTTTTAAAATACTGAAGGCCTTGTTTTTATAGTATATTGTACTATAAAAACATGAAATAAATCTTATCGATAATTGTTCGTCTAAATAAAAATATTTTTTTAATATACTGAAGGCCTTGTTTTTATAGTACACTGTACTATAAATGTTTTTTGAAATACTGTAGGCCTTGATTTTATAGTATAGTAGAATTATAAATCCTCATTATCAATTTGATTTTAATATTTTTAATTATATCTAATCTGTTTATTTAAATCTACCTAATCCTAAAATAAATAAGGATTTCAAACATAGTTAATTTGCAAAAAGTTGTATCATTATTTTTTAAAAAATCCAGTTTGTCACAATCTTAAAAAGGAGCAATGACTTTTTTTTCAACTGAACGTGCCTCCTACTGAAAAAAATAGTAGGCATGTTTTATATGTTGAAAATAAAAATTCTACAGCCGAAAAAATTATTTCCTAATATGGTTTTAAGCAAACATTTGGCTAAAAAGCAATCTTACCTACTTATCTCAAGCTAAATAACACGTCCACGTGGAAAATTTACTGAAATCGCTAAAATAACCTGTCAAAGGTTCCCTTGATCTCTGAAATCTTTCTAATAGAACTCAAGCAAACCTCTAAAATAACGGGAAATTCAAAGTCCTTAATCGTTCCAAAGCCTTATTTTTTTAACTTATTAGTAGAGCAGTGCCTACTACTGGTCAATTTACCATTCAATGGCCTTAGTTCCAAATCAGAAAGTTTAATCAAATATATATACAATGATTATGAATATCATATGTTAGTATTGTGTAGTAATTAATATTTTTTCACATTTAATGTATTGATATTGTCTTAAATTATAACTTAATAAAGTTATTGTATTTATTTCATTCACGTTAACTAATTTATTATATTTTTTTTATTTATTTATAAATACAGACCTGTCTTCAGATTGACAACCAGCAAATATGATATATTACAAAATGACAGCATTAGTGATATAATAGCATTAGTGGCATGATAGACATCGGCACCGATTGGTAAGAGCACTTCTTTACGAAGTATTGCACCTATGGCCAAATAACAAGCATTTCCCGCCTTCAACCTAGCTTATATTTCCTATATATATATATAGGTAGGGCTACATCTTGAAAAACGACTAACCTGGAATTCTCACACAAGACTGAAAAGATAGGAAACTCCACGCAGATTCCGACTATTACAGCACTTACTAGACAAACGGTCTAAACTTCCAACTCATTACAAAAGACTGATCTACATGACAATAATAAGGCCCATCTGGACATACGGAGTTGAGCTTTGGGGCTCCACTAAACCTTCGAATTCCTCTCGTATCCAATCTTTACAATCCAAAATCCTTCGTAAAATCCTCAATGCTCCTTATTTTGTTACTAATAAAACCATCCATAAAGACCTAAATGTTCCTTATGTAACCGATCTGGCCCGAACCCGATATTATTCCTTCCATAATAAACTCCCTAACCACCCAAACCCACTAGTTTCTAACCTTGCCTCCTCTTCCATTCCTGGCAATCCTCCGAGGCGCCTGAAAAGAAGATGGCCTCGTGACCTTATATTGTAAACTGTTTTTAGAGTTATACTACTGGGTAGTTTCTCTACATCCAGTATCATATCATTATGTCATTATGATCAAATTTACTTGTTGTATTTTTTTATACAGTTGTAAATATCAATAAATAAATATATATATAGGTTACAATCCCCCCAAAAAAGGTTACAATCGAGTAAAACCAAACAACAAAGACTGATCAAGTTATATTACAACCATTAGAAAGGAATGTGGTTTAAATGACACAACTCAAGACGAAGGACAAAGTAAAGACATTGACAAAAGGTATACATGCACTAAAAGATGGCGAGGAAATACCAAACTACCCTTTATCTATAAGTGAGAATAAAAAAATTGTTAAAACAAACAGTAAAACATGTTTCAACATTCATGAACTTCTTAATAACGAAAATCATCATGATGTTAATGAATACAAACTTGATAAAATGTTATCAATAGAACAGCTTGACCAATACGAGGGATGAAAATTAATTCTTCCATCCAGCATTTCAAGAAACTGGAATATACGAGACCAAAGTGAATATGTTATTCTAAAAACTGTTTCTCTCGACTTCTTCTTGAATCCACTTCATTAGCTAGCTATGGAGATCCCTCATCCAGCTCTTTTGAAGTATTCGGTATATGTTGTCGGGAATGTCAAATTTGTACAAGTCTATTAGGGTGGTGGTAAAGTTTGTCATGAAATTTCATTTAAGTTTCGATGAGCTCTTGTATACTAGGTATGTATAACTCTGTGTGTAGTGTTATGTTACTGATGTACATTGAGATCTCGTAGTCTATTCGATTGAAATGTTGGTAGCTACGTTTCACTGGAAAGAAAACAAATAAACTTGTTTATGTGAGTTTTTTTGGCTGTCCGATTGATATTTTCGAAGCATATGTCCAACTGGGTTTCAGTAAGTGTGTCCCTGTCTTAATTTTATTGTAAATCGTTTGTGAAATGGAAAATACAGGAACTTAAGACATTTATTTAAAGTGGCAAAGCTTAAAATGAGGATCCATGTCAACCCTGTATCAAATATCAATCCTAGAATATTTTAAAGTACACTGGAAGACATGCTTCAATATGGAGGGTGAATGTTACGTGCTGACTTTTTATGTTATTTATTTCGATTTTTCCAAAGTTCAAACCAGTCCTAAATTTTTATTAAACAATTTTGAAGTGCCCATTAAGCTTGCTTAGGTTCCGCTTGCTTAGGCAACTATACATTTAGTTATTTTCCTTCTTCATCTGTTCCAATCAGATACCGATCTATGAAATTGTATTATTTATAAAATTTAATTAAAAAACAAGATCCTATTCTAGGATTTACCAATTTTTATACATACTAGGTAGGCATACGGAACATATGAAATCAGACTCCATATCTCAGAATTAATGTATTTTATTTAAAAACATTACAAGTATGTTTACCTCATTAATAAGAATGCAGACAGTACATTACTAACCGAAAAACACAAGTCACGCGTATAAACGGAGCAAAGTGGACTGAGTAGAATTTGAATCAGTCCAACTTTGTGGCAGACAACACGACTGCAATGAAAAAATACTTTCCTGAATCCTGAATGCTATTTTTGTTTTGAAATCAAGTACATATGAAATATGAAATACCTCAGCATGCCGCACACCTGTTTTTCTTGTGTAAAATTATTATAATTAATACAAACATTATCATCTTATAGTCTGTAAAATACTGTTTGTATCTTTTTTATTTAGCATATTTTTTTTTTTCATTTCATTTAATTCTGATAAAGACCTTCACACATGGGGGTTATCTACAGGGTATCGCCCAATTCTAACCATGGTGGGGGACCAGTTTACATTTCGTGGGACCACCAGAGAAATAAAAGTCAAACCACCAGGCCGGATTCGAATCAGCTCCACTGCAATTCCGAGATTGCTGAACCTACGCATCAACTCTCATAGCTACGAACCGCCAACCTCTGATAAAAACCTGCAACGTGACGCAAAATGTAGGTTCCAAATTAATATCTTTTATTAAATAAATGAAAAATTTGTATCCTTTTTTTTCTCAACACTTTTTATTTTTCACCAGTCCAACGTTTCGGCCACTTTAGCCATCCTCAAGGACATCTTCAATTATAATTTCTTCCTCACATTAATTCAAAATTACTTTTGCAGGCTATTCTGCCCAGGTCATTTCCTTTATTATAAGCCTATTTTTTTTTATATAATTTAAAATCATAAATAT
>NW_027105010.1:238178-239205 GCF_000696795.3 Halyomorpha halys | reverse complement strand
ATGTTAAGGTCTTTATGAATGAGTTTATTTGTGACGTAATAAGGAGCATCAAGGATTTTATAAGAAGAGTTAAATATTTATGATTTTAAATTAGATAAAAAAAAAAATAGGCTTTTAACTTATAATAAAGGAAATGACCTGGGTAGAATAGCCTGCAAAAGTAATTTTGAATTAATGTGAGGAAGAAATTATAATTGAAGATGTCCTTGAGGATGGCTAAAGTGGCCGAAACGTTGGACTGGTGAAAAATAAAAAGTGTTGAGACAAAAAAAGGATACAAATTTTTCATTTATTTAATAAATAATTACCTTGTCTCAAGAAATTGAAATAATATAATTAATATCTTTTGTTATAATTTGAATAATTTAATAAATTTTAATTTGATCACCACCCATAGATTCCCTTTCAATTCATTAATTTGCTACTTAGAAATAAATAAATATATATATATTTGCTTTGGAGGAATTGGTGGTCAATAAAGTTATCAAAATAGTAAAAGAAAACTATTTATTGTTAACCACTTTGCAGGGCTTCGCCAGGGCTGTCTGATTGTAGTACAAAGAACAACTGTTGTCAACCCAGAGGGGCGAAACGTTGGATAACAATAAATTATAACTACTATCATACAATAACTAGGTCCGCATTGTTGAATTAATAGAGATTAATTTGGTATATTTTGAGTCATAAAGTGATATTCTTATTGGAGATGTAGGGCCTTGAATTAATATAATTATATGTATAAAAGTTTTTATTTTTTTAATAATTTATTTATTGTTATTTACGACTGTATACATATATACACATCAAGTAAATTTTCTGTAAGTGATATTCTACCAATCAATCTACCATTGATAGAACTCCAAAAACATTTCTAAAAGAGAAGATCTCGATGCCATCTTCTTTTCAGACGCCTAGGAGGATTATTAGGTAGTGGAGGAGAAGCCAGGTTAGAAACGAGTTGGTTTGGGTGGTTGGGAAGTTTATCATGGAAGGATTGGTATCTGGTTCTGGCCAAATCGGCAACATA
>NW_027105010.1:226831-238128 GCF_000696795.3 Halyomorpha halys | reverse complement strand
GAAGCCAGGTTAGAAACGAGTTGGTTTGGGTGGTTGGGAAGTTTATCATGGAAGGATTGGTATCTGGTTCTGGCCAAATCGGCAACATATGGGATTGATGTCCTGATGGATGATTTGATTTGTGACAAAGTAAGGAGCATTAAGGATATGTATAAAAGTAAAATATTAATTATAATCTTACAACGAATATTGTTATAATTACAGATACAGTTCAAAATATCACTATTTGCATTAAATACCACAAACGGACCTGAAATTATTTTACTACTAGCTCCATGAATGGACGAGACCTTACCGCCTGTTTTTCCAACTTTGATCAAAAGAGTTCAGAAGATAAAAATCTTCCAAAAGGTCCAACAATATTGGAGGAAACATATCACAAAAGATGTAACTTTGACTTTCAAGAGATGAAAACTATTTCTTCAATTTTATCGAGTAAAATTTCCCAAAAATTATTTTTGAGACATTTTATTGTTCTTTATCCACATCAAAACTTCAGAAAAAAAAATGTATCAAAAAAATCGAGTTATCAATATTTGGTTGAAAATGAAAAATTCACTCATCTCAAATCAGAGAAGTTCTTCAGTTTTCATGTATAATTGATCAAGCGAATTTATTCCACATTAATCGGTTTACATGTTTCTGTTTGAAATATTTGAGGCTAAAGATTAAATTCCGAATAATTCATTCCAACAATTCGGATAAATATCTGATTGTGTTTGTTTAAAATAGGATGTTCCATAATTAATTAACAGAGCACAACTTTAAATTAATTAAATAGGATAACATTCTATTTCAATCTGAATTATCTCTCAACACCGCGGTAACATAACGCCCCTTGTAGCTAATTACGAGTTTATTTTTGCTGATAATGATATTTGGCAAATCATTGCGGATTGTATAAGTTAGAAATGTTTCGAAGGTTTTTTTAGCCACTGGGAGTTGGAGAAGACGAAAATAGAAACCGAATCAACATTAATAGAGTAACCTACTCCACAGGAGCCGCTGGAAGACCCCTCTAAATTCAGCTTGTTTGGCTACCCCTTAAACTTATTATTTGTATTTATCCGAATTAAAATGTAAACAGATCTGGAACTGAAAAGGTTTTTTTTTACTGGCTGATGGTATCTAAACATTTACCCTACATTACAATGATTAAAAATGTCATTCAAATACATCCTCAACTAACTTTATAGAGTTAGTAACTCTCTTGTGAAACCAAGAGATAGTAAATCCAATCTAATTCAATTTAAACTTAATTTTAGAGATGAAAAATACAAACAAGGTAATTACATAAGGAACAAGTTAAACAGAGATGTAATCATGAACGTTTTTATTTGCATAACCATTCATTTCCAAGAGGAGTAATGTAAATAACGCTATACGGGATTCCGTGACTCTCAAGCTCGCGAAATAATAAATCTTTGTTTAACTTAAATACATTAGCAAATTATAAACATAATTGTTGGTTCAAAGTAGGGATGGGATATCGAAAGAAAAATATCGATATTGATATCGATATCGATATCTGATAGCAATATCGATATCTATATTATATCGGAACTAAAATATCGATATTTTAAAATATCGAAATATCGATACCGAAAATTTAACGAATTAAAGTAATGATAATTATAAAATGATCACATAGCAAGACATATTTTATGTCATACCTAATCAAAATACATAAGAAACAACGATGAAACAAAGCAACACCACGACAACCATAACAAATATAAACTAAAATATAATTGTTTTATTGAAGAAAATTTAAAAATAGAATATCGATATTTTATTTTGATAAGTACATATTTGTACTTATTATTATTACTTTGTACATTTTGTAAATATTCAAAATATCGAAAAACTGTTTTTAAACTTTTTATAAGATTGTAATTTGACATTTTGTAATGAAATATTATTTCGATGAAAAAATATCGAAATATCGTTTCTAATAATGTAAAATATCGAAAGGAACATGAAATTTTCAAAATGAAATATCGAAGTGCTTTTTTTTAATTTTAATAAAATGTTTTATTTTTTTTATAAAATATTGATATTTCTATTGAACAAAATATCGAAACATGGTTTCTAATCTACGATATCGATATTAACAACAATGTCGACTATTGAAAGGAATATGAATTTATTTATAAAGTATTTTTATGTTATTTTTAATCTTCAATATCGATAATAATAACAATGTAGAGTATCGAGATGAACATGAATTTATCAATTCAGAATATCAGAAACTATTTTAAAACTTTTTATAAGATTTTCTTAATATTTTTTAATGAAATATCGAAATTTCGTTTCTAATGTTTGATTTCAATATTAATAACAATGTAAAATATCGAAAGGAACATGAAATTATAAAATTAAAATATCGATATACGATTTTTTAGCTTTTTATAAAATTTTCTTAATCTTATTATACCAAATATCGACAATTCTATAAAATATTGTTGGTAATTATCGATATCGATATAAATAACATTATCAAAGATCAAATGGATGTTAAAGTATTGAAACAATATATCGATTCCTTTGATAATACAATATCGAAATACTTTTACTAACGTTAGAAATAAATAATTATAAAAATGTCAACTATCGAAATGAATATGATGAATAATCAATATTAAATATCGAAATACTATTTATTATTAAGCTTGAATATTTTTTTTAACAAAATATCGATATTTGGATTAAATAAAATCGGAATATCATTGCCATATTATGTTTTGGTACGAATATTTCCTCCTGAATATATGATTATAGATATATTACCATTGGAGTGTATATTATCAATATTTCTTTTATCTTTTTATCCTTTTTTTTTTTTTTTTTTTTTTTTAGAAACCGATATTTCGATATTATGGAAGGAGAATATCGATATTCCGATATTATCGGTTACTCGATATCGATATCAAAATATCGGATATCGGAGACAAAATATCGATATTTCGATAATATCGATATCGATATCCCATCCCTAGTTCAAAGCACATCTACATTCTACCTATGATAACTCGGATTCCTTGATAATTCCTATGGTTTATTTAAAAATCCCACACCACCAAACTCTTCTTATTTTAAGTAGAAATTGATTTCTGCTCTAGGCTACTGAAACGTACATTATCGCAATACCTCTTATAATAGGGGAATTAATGATCTTTAGCTTAACATGTTAAAGCGTGTTAAATGGAGAAATAATTCCTTCTTTTACCATGTTAATACGATATAACATATAACATGGTTCAGAGTCTGTTACATCTGTTAAATGGAGAATGACGTCACGAAACAGACGAGATGAGCTCGTCACCACTTTTGTTGGATTACTTGCTCATAGTTTGTGTTATTAATGTTTTGGATGATTTTATAACTAATAAAGCAATGAATAAAAATAATAATAATGTAATGACAGTTAATAATTAGCTCGTCTTGATTCTTTTCCTCACCAGAAGATCGACAAGGCACTCGTTGGCAACTTTCACTCCCTCTTTAGGTATGCTGTAATAAATTACTTAAATCAAACCTTAGAAGTAAGCAATAACAAAAAGTTTTGGAAAGAAAGGTTATAAAACGAGTTCCTCAGAAAATCCGCTAAGAGCTCGTGTGCTTTTAACATGACTTTAAATAGGGCTGCTCACAATCCTATGTGTATAACATTTAACATGGTAAAACATTTAATATTTAACACAACATCATGAATAACCCTAATATCTTCCATAGATGAAATTAAGTCGAAGCAAAAAAATGACTATTATCACAACACACATGGAAACACAAAAATGTTTATTTTTTTTTTAATTGTTGAGGTTAAAAAACTTCCGAAGATGAATATAATATATTCCATATTTTTCTTCATTGTACAGAGAGAGATGAATGCACCAATAGTGAAGGAAAATGAATTAAATAATGCAGTATAAAAAATTTGTCAAAAATGATATATGGAAGACATGATTTCAGTAGTGAAATTGAAAATATGACAAGTATGGTGTAAATATAATTACAAAATTGTTGATGAAAACTTATTTTTAGGATAGTAAAGGTGCATGAATATGGGACAATTGCCCCGAACAATTCTATATTTTTACAATGAAGAAATATATAGAATAGATTATATTCGTATTTGGAAGTATTTTAACCTCAACAATTAATATATATATAACAACAAATATATATATAATAACAAAACTTCCTGAAAAGAAAATCCAGAAAAATGTTTATTTATAAATTCAATTTATTTTTGCGTATTTTGTCAATCTCTATTATCTATGCATCTATGCAACAACTTTCTTCTTTTATATCCGGAAACCACTTGAGGAAAATAATTCTCCTTTCGTTGAGTATGGAATTCATTCTTAGTTAATACTTATGCATTTTTTTTCTACGATCAATCATTTCAAATAAAGATGGCTAATCATTTCAAATAAATAAAATGAATGCTACTTAAGAGAAAGACATTTCGCCATTTAAGCCCTGTCAGAATTATTCAATGAGATAAGATGCTGGCATTAAAGACCGTTGAATTTTTCATTGATATATAAACTATAATTTATGTATATAAATATATAACTATATAATCTATGTCGCTAAAGCCGTTTTCGAGAAAATTGTAAGACCGATCTATTTATATAGTCGGTTAGTCGATTTTAGGTAAAAGGTTGTTGCAACACCCGACGTAGATTCATAAGATAAATACTTTATTAAGAATCTACAAATTTTATTTTATTAAAAAATAACAATTTTGATCGGATTTACCCACTTGTCAGAGGTCAAGGAAATATTTTCTAAAAGTAACTCTTTTCTTAAATATTTTTGGAAAGATGACATCTCTAAATAGCGTTTATAAGCAATTTTAGAGTATAGTAGTAACCTTTTGAACCAAAATTTGACCACAATTTTTGTAGTTTATCAGATCTCAAGTGGTATTAAGTAATAATGTTATAATTGAGAGATTACAAAGGACCCGAAAGTTGGTTGATTTAAGTATATAATTGTAAATATTTGTGAGTAATATTATGGGTTAGGGAGGAAGCTGTCGAAAGATTTAAAAGTGAGGAGATGTACATAACCTGGGGATTTTCGAGGAGTTGGTTTTTTTAGATGGTATTTGACCTTTGTTATCGTGGCTTCTAAATTAGTTTTTTATTTAAGTTTGCACGCATAAGGAAATGGTGTCTCAATGAATTAAGGCAGGAAATCAGGTGTTGTTTAGAAATAGATATTTTAGGCGGAGAATATGTCGCAATAAGTGTTGCAGAAAAGTGAGAAGTTTGAATTTTTACAGCTGTAGTTTGTTGAAAATTATGGGCCTTGTAAGAGGACTAAGTGATATGAGAGGGATTGATGGATGATGACACCGGGATAGATAAATCTTTAACTGAACTACATTCATTGTTGTTTGATCGGTTCTGTTTCTCCTATCATTTGAGTAAAGAGTACTCCTGGATTTACGATTCTTGAGGGTCGACAGGATGGTATAGCAGCCTCTTCCTATCTAGGGTCTGCCTATTTACTTAATGTTAAAATTTTTATGAGGTCATGTACATGCACAGTTAGTGATTGAGTAGGATTTCTACAGAATTTTATTTATTTTGTTTGCTTCAAAAAACAGACCTAGATAAATTTTGGTAATAAGATTATGTGTGATCATAATACTGGTAGTTTTGCCACTTAACTATTCCCCACTTGAAGGCTTTTTAACTTCTACCCCGGTGTAGTGTTGGTGGTGGACTAAAATTTCTCCAGCTCCAGGAAATTGTTCCAGATCGGCAAAGAATGAGGGTAACGTTATATTATTCGTCGCACCAGGTTGATCTCTGTTAATTTTTTTTCTTCTTAAAAAACATTTCATAGCTTCATATTTTTTTTATTGATAGGTTTATTTATTGATAGATATTACAATCTGCCACACAGTTGTAGGCAATAGGTAATAGTGATGAATGATCTCATACATACTAAAATTTAAAAAAATAAAATAAAATAAATTTAAAAAAAAAAACATTACATGTCTGTTAGTTCGTCTTTAATGGCTTACGGTGGTTTTGATGTTTTGGAGTTTTCTAATCACTGCCCTGAACGCTCAGTTTCTCCATAAATATGATAATCTGCTTTTGTGTCTGAAAAGCAATAACTCCGAAAGTTACTAAACTATTCACTTCCTTTTCCCTACTTGAACTTTTCATGTACAAAGTCTTATTTTCATTAACCTTTAGGTCTGGAATATTCCTTATTGATACAAACAAAAAAACATATACACATAAAAAAAATATATACATAAAAAAGATACAAACAATATCGTAAACTAGGATAGAACTATAAGATGACAAGAAATATATTTTAAATAAATCTATCCGGTACATTTTATTTGGTATTACTCCACATGTGCATTTTATTCTTATTATTTATTACTGTATTTATTATTTTTATTTATTTTTTAGACTTTACTCTTTTACTATTTCTATTTTCAATAACTGACATGAGTAGTGCACCTCCATTGACAATATTTACGATAAATAGTAAATGTTTTCGTGAGATAAAAATAAATATAATTTAATGAAATAAGTAACAACAAAAAACCTGTATCACTGAATAAAGGATCTCGGGTTCTATACTTAGTGGAAAAGTATTGTTTGTAGTACTTAGTACATACGTAGTAAACGTAGGAAGCTTAAGACCAATTTTGCCAATATGACCTCGAATACTAATATAAGAGTTATATTTTATATTTTAGTCATATTTATATTTTAATAAATAGTTGTTTACTGTAATTTATTAAATGTATTCATATTTAGTTCATACGTAAGAAGCATTTTAATTAATGAGAACGATGTGCTTGATTCCCTTAAAAAGTTAAAAAGAATCTAAGTTTTCATCATTTAAGTTATTTAGTTTCCCATTTAATTATTATTATGTTCATATCGGAAATCGGTTACCCACACATGTATGACAAGCCGAAAGATTTTTATGTTAGAAATGTTAGAAAACATGAAAGTTTTACTATTTTTTTTATGTCTTTGGGGTGCCTGGTATTAATTTTGTTAAATTGGTACGAATTTGACAAATGAATGTACTTTTGTCAACTACTTTGTTCAGATGTTAATAAAAGAACGTTAAAATTTTTAATATATTTTAGAAATATTGGCAGTGTTTTTGGTTGTTTTGGGGTCGGAGTTTCTCCCTGATCTTCAACTGATATGCTTCATAGTACCTGATACGAGTCCGGTGTAAAAAAAGTTTGATTTGTCGTGGTTTGTGTAGAAGTCCCCGGTTGTGGCTTTATTCTAACAATTCAACGACCTGGTTATCTTCTGTAACTAGGTTTCCCAGGTACTTAACTATACTGTAACTGGTTTACAGAATAGTGATCTCTGAAAGTTACTAAACTATTCACTTCAATTTCCCCTCTTGAACTTTTCATGTACAAAGTCTTATTTTCATTAACCTTTAAGTCATGAATGTTCCTTATTGATGTTGAGACAGTCGATTCTAGATAGTTCCTCCTGAATTATTTCTAATTGAACGATTAGCTACTACCAGAGCTACATTAAAACATAATTATTATTAAGTAACAAAAATATTTATAATGATCTAAAATAGCTGTTCTAAAGTGGGATATTGACCCCGCAACGTTGTATTAAACAGCTTATTAATATCCTTAATAGACAATAAAAACAGGACACATTCTACATTCTTAATGTAGATTAAAAAAATAAATCAAAGTTAAATTTCCTTGAGTTGCAAAAACGATCGTTTTATCTCAACAAAGAAATTAATTCTGTCTAAGCCAACATTATTAGCAACATTTCCTGTATTATTCGAATTTCCACAACTGATCTCGTCATATCAGATTTATTAAAACAGATTTCAATATCTTTATAAGGACAATATCTTTATAATTGTCAAGGAACTCATCTCAATTGTCTCAATCTTCCGCTTTTGTTTAGAGGTAAGGGTACTCCGAGGAGTAAGAAAAAATGGTCACGAGCGTTGGCTTGCAGAGGAATGGTTTCCTTCATCGCTTCTCTTCTACATAGAACAGATCAATAAGGTCCGCAATACGACAATAAAGTCAAACGTCGAGGTACAACCGGTGGAAACCACTTTGGAAGAAAACAAACTAAAATTGTTTCAGCACCTCCTTGGAATGAGCGAGAGTTGAACTGAATTAGGAGGTGAGATCTGGACACTTGGTCCAAGCTCAATAGACGGCAGTAGATAGCAATTGGAGTATGACGTTAATGAGAAACTTATATTATTAATATTACTAATTCATCACTATTCAGAACATTAAATATGATAGGGAGAGCGGTGTCATAAAATGTATACACGAATCTCTAACCCTCTTTTAAGTAGTGCCTATAATCTGGGTACTTTACGTAAAAAAAACAATAATGTAACTGGAAAAGAAGAAATTGACTTTTTTTTTATATATAATTTATTTATGAAAATATATACAACAATAGTGATATGTGACATGTGGATAATCTACACATTGACAGAGCTCCAAAAATTGAAATTGATATTAAATCACTTCCCTCACTCTTGATCTTACATCAAATATACCATATACATTTTTTTGTAAGTCCAGTCGTAAATAGTAATAAATAAATAAACAGTAAAAACTTTTTAAATAAAAAAAGTTTTGTAAAAAACTTTCACAAAAACAGTAATGATATTAATTTAAACCTAAAGTAAATTTTACATCATTAAAAAATTTCCTTCTGAATCTAAACAATGATTCAATAAACAAAACAAAGAACACTTGCAATTCAATAGTTACGATTGGAAATATAAAATTGAAAAACATTATAATTGTGGATATTTAAATAACACAGACTAACAAATAGATATGTACATTGAAAAAATTGGTAATAGCTAAACTAATAAACTTGGAGGATTAAGATAAGTTCCAACAGATCCCATCAAGTCACTTTTACCCTTCGTCGTAAATCAACCTGCTACTGCCCTACAGTTTCATTTAATAATGTTACTCTTACCCCTGTCGAACAGATCCGCTACCTTGGACTACACCTTGACAAACGACTAACCTGGAATCCTCACACAAGACTGAAAAGACAGGAAACTGCACGTCGATTTCGACTTACAAAGCACTTACTAGACAAACGGTTCAAACTTACAACTCATTACAAAAGGATGATCTACCTGACTGTAATAAGGCCAATCTGGACATTTGGAGTTGAGCTTTGGGGCTCCACTAAACCTTCGAATCCCTAACGTATCCAATCCTTACAATCCAAAATCCTTCGTAAAATTCTCCTTACTTTGTCAAAAATGAAATCATACATAAATACCTTAATGTTCCCTATGTACCTAGCCCAAACCCGATATCATTCCTTCCATTATAAACTCCCTAACCACTCAAACCCATTAGTTTCTAACCTTGCATCCTCTTCCATTCCTTACATTCCTCCAAGGCGCCTGAAAAGAAGATGATCACGAGACCTGCTATTGTAAAATGTCATTAGTGTGCTACCAATGGGTAGTTTCTTTACACGCCAGTAACACTCCATTTTAACTAAGATCAAATTTATTGAATGTAATATATAATATTCAGTTGTCAATTTCAATAAAGATATTAAAAAAAAAAAAAATTGTAAATGTCAATAAATAAATCATTTTTTTTAAATATTTGTATTTTAGGATTTCTCGAGGTGGAAATAACGAATGTCATTGAGGATAAAACCTATTTGATATTAAAGATCTCTTGATTGTAAATTGACCTACCGAGTTTAATAAAAATTGTTTGAGTCGTTTTCGAATAACAAAAGACTCTATAAAATGGCACTTTTCACCAGTAAATTTGATCGAAAAAGTTGCGCAAAAATCTCAGAAATATATCAAACCTTAATATGTAATTCAAGTTTCATACGGCTTTCCGTTTTTAGGCAAGGCTGTTCATTCAGACACGCATACACAGACCATTTTATATAGCTTTGTTGACTCAAAACGTGTATTTTCGTCGATAGCTCGATATTTATTATGATATATATTCCATACAAAGGTTAGTGAAAGAAGAAAAACATCTCGTTACCTCGATAGATGTTGATCCAATTTGTTTGAGTTGAAAAATTCCCATATTTCTGTTGACGGAATATGAAACTACTTAGTGATTGACAACAGCATCATTAGCCAACATAAACGATTGATGCCAGACGAAGTTATTAAGGGACTTCGCTCCTTAGCATTGTTAGACAGATGCCCAGCGAAGTACAAGTAAGAGTAATCAATTATCGTCGTTAATCCGAAATACTAATAACAATAACGAAAGGGGATTGTCATTGAATTATTATACATACGTTTATCAGAATTTTTTTTATGTTTCATTTAAAAAATAAATAAATAAAAACAAAACAAGACTGCCAAACATTTAGGTAAAACAATATTACAACTCAAACATATGTTATAACTCTATCTCAAATAACAAGATTGTGTTATCAATGGCAGTTTACAGAAGTTAACATCCAGTAACCAAAACATTTTAATGTGAAACCTTAAAATTTTAATTATCGGGAACAGAATACTCCATAAATAACCCCGGAATGCATCTCATATCCACATCGGAAAGCATTGCTACCTACTTAACAGGATGGTGTATGTTTAAAATATATGATTCAGAATTCTGAAATCGTAACACGAATTCTAACCCTACAAACCCTAATAAATTTTTTCAACAACTATATGCCAACAATAAAATCATCTCAGTGTATATATAATAAATAATATCACATATTTTTATCATAGCCTGACAGTGTAGCCAAATTTATAAACACGTTTATATTTGAAAGAGAGAAGAAAATATTCTCTAACAAAATAATCTCTAATTTTTAACAAGAACATTGAATTTTGTCTCCATTATTAAAACTTTGGTAGAAAATTAGGCACGGAGAGTATATTCTATATACATAATATTCCAATTTCTACTAATATTATGGATAATTTACTAGATTACTTAAATCATTATTAAATTATTTAAACATTCGTTATCTTGGACTACACCTTGACAAACGACTAACCTGGAAACCTCACAGAAGACTGAAAAGACAGGAAACTGCACGCAGATTCCGACTATTACAGCACTTAATCGACAAACGGTCTAAACTTCCAACTCATTACAAAAGACTGATCTACATGATAATAATAAGGCCCATCTGGACATACAGAATTGAGTTTTGGGGCTCCACTAAACCTTCGAATTCCTCTCGTATCCAATCCTTACAATCCAAAATCCTTCGTAAAATCCTCAATGCTCCTTATTTTGTTACTAA
>NW_027105010.1:200450-226781 GCF_000696795.3 Halyomorpha halys | reverse complement strand
ACATCCAACAGTTTAATATATTTACTAAAATAAGTGAACTTGAAAATAAAGATTATATTTTTCATAAAATCCTTCGTAAAATCCTCAATGCTCCTTATTTTGTTACTAATAAAACCATCCATAAAGACCTAAATGTTCCTTATGTAACCGATCTAGGCCGAACCCGATATCATTCTTTCCATTATAAACTCCCTAACCACCCAAACCCATTGCTTCCTCTTCCATTCCTGGCAATCCTCCGAGGCGCCTGAAGAGAAGATGGCCTCGTGACCTTATATTGTAAAATGTTTTTAGAGTTCTACTACTGGGTAGTTTTTCTACATGCTGTATCATATCATTATCATTATGACTTTATGTTCAAATTTGCTTGTTTTATTTTTTATACAGTTGTAAATATCAATAAATAAATAAATTATCTAAAAAAAGAAATTGTGTTATATTAGTCTATTATTAATTGAACTTGGCCGTGGCCCAAAGACCTTTGGTAAATAATTATATTGGAGTTCTGGCAATAGCCCAGATTCTCCAAACAAGTCTGCAGCTAGTGCCCTCACTCATCCTCCACTGGCTTTTAATACCAGTTACGCAATTGAAATTGAAGCGCAGGGATCGTTCGGAGTCCTGCGTTTTTAATTAAATATTTCAGTAATTCAGGTTCATGAGTGCTTATTATCTTTACAATAATATTATATTATATTGATATATTGCATGGGGACGTCCATGTTAGGTATTATGTATATTTCAATTTTTTTACGCAGTTGAAATTGAAGGTATCTTTCGGAGTCCTGCGTTTTCCTTCACAAGTGGAGGGGGACATGTTCGGGTCTGTGTTATTAAGTCAGAATGTAAATAGGAATAGTCAGCAGAAATCTCTGCCTACAACTCCCTGATGAAGACCTGAAAATCAGGTCGAATCGTCGGCATAAATAAATATTTTTGTTTATTTATGTTGTTTCTTTGCTGACCGCACCCCCCGACCATCTTCTCCAATCAGTAATCTACGGTCAAATATATAACCTTATTGTAAATAGGAATAATTGTGTTAAAGATTTTACAGTAGGTTAATTTTTTTTCCTATTCTAATTTTGTTATCATTTAATTCATGGCTGTAGATATGATGAATGTCCTTCCTGATACCTATTACCATAGTCTGGAAATATATTACAGAATGCAATGGTCCAGGTGGTGGTTAAAAAAGTTTGCTCAAAATATTACAAAAACTACTCATTACACACAAACGTTTCCCTACACTTTACTAAAACCAGGGCTGAAAAACAAGATACAAACAATATCGTAAACTAGGATAGAACTATAAGATGACATGAAATATATTTTAAATAAATGTATCCGGTACATTTTATTTGGTATTACTCCACGTGTGCATTTTATTGTTATTATTTATTACTGTATTTATTATTTAGACTTTACTCTTTTACTATTTCTATTTTCAATAACTGACATGAGTAGTGCACCTCCATTAACATTGTTCATGGATATACTACTATCATTGTGTAAATAGTAAATGTTTTCACGAGATAAAAATAATTTAAGAAAATAAATATAATTTAATGAGATAAGTAACAACAAAAAACCTGTATCACTGAATAAAGGATCTCAGGTTCTATACTTAGTGGAAAAGTACTGTTTGTAGTACTTAGTAGACAAGTGATCGGCAAACGTAGGAATCTTAAGACCAATTTTGCCAATATGACCTCGAAAACTAATATCAGAGTTATATTTTAATCTTATTAATATTTTAATAAATAATTGTTTACTGCAATTTATTAAATGTATTCATATTTAAAATACTAACTTCTTTAATAATCGATAATCCGTTATTTGAAATAAATAATAAACATATTATCAACAAGTCACACTAATATTCTCAACTAACCACCTGTAGAGCTCACGATCCGCGGTTAGCAAAACGCCGCTTTTTTTACACCAATGAAATCATGAGGATAAATCGTTTTCAATAAATGATGAAAGTTGTTGAAGGAAGTTAAAATAGCTTGAGATTCAGAATTGAGACAGTAATAAAAATGAAAGGAAGAAATAAAGGTTACAGAACGTAAAGGAAATCAAGACGAAAAAATAATACGGGGAAGAGATCTGTACATATTCGGGGAAGTTGGAATAACAAGACTAAGTTAATAAAAGTATATTTAATTTAAAAAATTTTTATAAAACGCAAGGTAAAATTTTTAATTAAATCAATTGTGTTCTTTTATAACATATTTCTTTGATGTCTTTAATTAAATATTTCAGTTATTAAGATTCATGAGTGCTTATTATCTTTACAATAATATTATATTAATATATGATATTATATTATATTGATATATTGCAAATAGGGACGTCCATATTAGGTATTATGTATATTTAATTTTTTTTTACTATATTTAATATGATTATATATATTCTTTTGTACTTTAACTTAAATTTATTGGTATGAGTGATGGAATAGAAAAGAGAGAAAATCTCGTAGCATTCAAACATTAGAAAAATTAAACATACTTAAAGAACGATAAAAAGCTGAAAAAAATGTGTACGGGAAGAAATAATAAAAAAATAAACAGAAAAAAAATTATGTATAATTCTTGTACACGATGTAGAAAGTTTTATAATGTGACATTTAAAAAAAATATGCTGATACTATTTTTATTAATAGGATTATAAATAATTGTGATTCACTAGGTATAAGTATGATGTGAATAAGGCAACCCAACCAAGTTGGCCAGCACACCATTTTTTCTAACAAAGTATTTTTCTCTCTTTTCCACTGCAATGCAAGAAACGTATTGTTTTGATCAGTGTCCCGAATCATAGATGTCACTTAGTACACCTATTTATTTTTTATACCAGAGTTGATAATGTAAAAGAAAAATACTACTACACTACTTTCAGTTTACACTCACACACGGGTTTTTTTTTTTTCTGGAAAATCGATTAATTATTATCCAAAATTCTTTTGCAAACTTTCAAATTCTACAACTTGACCCCAGTACACCGATACCATTTTAACATGTTCCTTATAAGGTCTAAATGGTTCTAAAATAGAATTAAAAACAAAACAAAAAATGTTGGTATGTTGGAAAGATATTTTCGATAAATAAGCATCAAAACCAAATGATTTTCTAAAAATCTTCATTTGCAAGGAGATAGTGTCATGCAAGAACGTTTTGCAGCATCCTTGACGAACCGGAATCGATGGTAAATTGCTTAAATAAACAGGCAAAGATAGTCTTAAATAAAAGATTTATCGACAAGGTTACCGTGAACGCGTGGTACCTCTGAAGCAAACACTTTAAGAGGATTATTGTGGAGGTAATATCGGATATACAAGACCTACCAAAAAGGAAGCACTTGTCTCGCTCGACCTGAATGAACTGGCTGTAATCATTCATTAATTTTTAAATTTAATTAATTTTCTTCTATCAATTTAAATTAGAAAAATCTAAAAAACTACGGGATTAAATATACATAAAATAACTATATTTTTATCTATAATCTTAATATCCATTTTTGGTCTCAAAACATTTGTATTCTATTTAAAAGTCTGACGTTTCGGCCAATTCGGCCATCCTCAGGGACGATCTATTACAAACAGGTTTTATTACAAATATGATCTGCAACAACTTCAAACAAATAATAATACTATATATAATTCATCTTACCTTAATACAATTTTAGAACTAAATAATTTAAAAAACAACTTCATGCAGGCTATTCTGCCCAGGTAAATCCAACAAATTCTACTTATGAAACATTAAAGCATTAAGGAATCATATATTTTTGTTAATAGGCATTTTTTATATTATGTCTAATTACCTAATTAGTAAAATTTTACATTAAAATTATTTATTACTGTCACCTTCTTGGTTAAATAATTATCACAACAATATTTGTAACCTTCCCTAAACTTAGGTCAAGCATTTAAATCATTTATAACAGCTGTATTTACATTGCGCGAGGACTTAGGCCTCCATGGTCTGTTGCCCATAGAATTATAATACTAATATTTTGGTTAAATTTCCTCTTTAATTTATTATTAAAATTCTTATCAATGTTAATTATAATTATCAAGATTGAATTTATCACATATTTTTCATAAATTAATTTTACATAATATATTTGGATACTGTTAGTTCATATAAAGAGGAAATTTAACCAAAATATAGTTGTAATAAATCATTTAAATGCTAGACCCCAGTGTGGGGAATGTTACAAATATTGTTGTGATAATTTTTTAACAAAGAAGGTATTTGGGATCAATTGGGATTGGATACGAGAGGAATTCGAAGGTTTAGTGGAGCCCCAAAACTCAACTCTGTATGTCCAGATGGGCCTTATTATTGTCATGTAGATCAGTCTTTTGTAATGAGTTGGAAGTTTAGATTGTTGCGATATATCTGAAATCCATTATCTGCAGACTTTAGAATACATGGAGTAGAAATGATTAAGTGAAAATCTTCAAGTGTTGTACAGATCCTATCGTTGGATGAGGTTAGGGTTTTATTTTTCTGAATTTATCCAATTTAAATCATTCGCATCCGCTTTAATCATCTTTATTGCATATTTATAGCTACTGATTCATTGATTTATTGACTAATTGTAACTAAACAAATTAATACAGCTCTCAACTGAAGTGAATTGCTATCGACTTGATGTTTTAATAATTTATTTTTTATAATGTATATAATGTTTTGATATTTGCTGTAAATATCAATACTTCAGCCTATAATTATCAAATTGGGGTTTCCAGAACTAGATTTTGGCAACATTTAAGGTATTCTAGGACGGTTAATTGTGGACATAGAAGTGGAATCCAGAAAAATCAAGATAAGGGAGAAATAACTGGAAAACTGATTATTATATATTTTTATTTTTTTAAGAGAAAAAATTAAATAATTATATTTTTACATCATAAATATGAAATTTGATTTAATTTCATGGTCAGACCATGTAATCAGTTATTTCTAGAATATTTTGTATTATATCCTCCATATTTTTATTCTAGTACTATATTTGGCATGAATTTAGTATAGTTTAAATTATATAGTGCAATTTCTCAGATGTGTTTATTTTTTTTTATTGCAACATTAAAACCTATGATGTCAAATTGAAATCCCACTGGATACCAAAACATTTTCTAATCAGTTTTTTCTTGATTTTTTTTTGTGTTTTTTTTTTTAAACTTATTTATCCATTCAAGTGTTTCCTGTAACCGGTTTTTTAAATTATATTTTCCTTTTAATCTATGTGTTAGTCTTATTCTCGTAAAATGTATCTATTTGTTTGTTCTTGGTAAACTGATCTACTGCTGTGACTATGAATGATGGTCTGATCTCACATTACCGACTAATATTGAATTTGTTTAGCGGGTCACTGAAGAGGATCTTGGAGGGTGAATTCCGGAGAGCGAATTTGTTGATCGGGTGAATTGAATAATTGTGAAAGGGTGAAATTGGAGGAGCAGAAATGAGAAAGAAAAATAGGAATGAATGAAACATTTGTATTTGTTTTACAGACCGAAATGGATTGTAAAAGGAAACTGTAGGGGTGAAAAAAATTGTTTATTATATCCTATTATTGTATCTCTTTTTTTTTATGATTATACCATGTGTGTGTAATTTATATATGTCCGATTACGGATTGATAAGTATGCTGTGTGAGATAGCAACCTAATGTATTTAGGCAGCATAGATAAATAAATAAAGTATTTCTCTCTATCCTATCGTCCGTGGTTTAGGTCCCACATAAAACAATAGAATTTCTGTCTTTATTGGTTTTAACTGTAAAGCATTTGGAAGCTATATCAAATACAGAACATTATAAGAGTTTTATTTTTGCCCCTCGAATAATAGACATAAGATCTTCATAAGCCCTCCCTTCTTATAAGAATTAAATAGGACGCAACAGGAATGAAAAAAAAAATTAACAGTCGTTGAGGAATGTAAGTCTTAATTTTCCTGTTCCCCAAAGAAATTATAAACTCATCTACAGAAACAGATTTTCATCTTGTAAACGTGTAAAAATCGACTGTCACCCATCATTTGTTTCGATTAAAATGCCCAAAAAGTAAAACAAATATTTTATAAAATAATTTGTTTTAAAAATGATTAGAAACAAGCAGACCTGGAAATGCTTGGCTATTGCTAGATTTTAAGATATTTATCTTAAAATAAATAAGAATAAACAATATAAAGAATAAACAAATACACTTGAAAGTTTGTATAAATTTTGTTTTTATTTAAAATTAAATATTTATATGAGATACAGAACATGAAAGATTTTTTTTTATTTTGTTTTATAAGCTTTACTGGCATTTTTTTTTCATTTTACTATAAAACACAACTTCAATCTACATCTAATAATGACATAGAGGAACATTGTGGTTAAAAGATTTTTAATTTTTAAGTTCTTTGAAAAATGATATTTTAGGGTTTCAGATGGAGCTAAAAATGAATATAATTTGATTGTTCACAAAAATAATTTGTTGACCTACCTTACTAGATTTAGGTGAAAATAAATCATTTTAAGGAATCAATAATATTTGTTGTTATTTCACTGAAAGAAGCGAATCGAATGGCATGTAATTACCGTTAAAAAAAAAAAATGTATACTCTCTGAGTTACTGTTTAATATAGTTCATGTTTTCCATGAAATATTGGGGATTTCAGTAGCTTTGAACCTTTACATGACAGTGAACATTCTGAATGTAAATAGGTTATAACATCATGTAAATAGGCCCAATAATTGAATAAATATATGAATGAATAAATAGGTCCAAAGTTTATTGTGGATAAAGATTCGAATCATTCCCTTTTACATATACAGATAAGGATTTGTTAAGCGATGAAACACAGAACTTAAAAATTATTTTATTTTTATGTGTAGGAAACAAGAGCAATTATTATTGAAGATATATTCCTGTGTGAAATATTTGGACAGAAGAAATGAATCTACTGGAGAGAGACTACACAACCGGAAAATGGCTTGTCCAGCATGACTCAGATAAAATTGGTGTGAATGGCGTGTAAAGTTGTTGGACAACTCTTATAGCTTGTCTTCTGTAAGAAACTGTGAGTTTAACTTACGTTAAATTACAACAATATATATATGTGGGGTTATTGTGACCCGTCGTTTATGGAAATATTGTTGGATTAGAATCTTGGAGAAGAAAAATTAATTCACCGATCGACCAGTACCAGAAAACAAGAACGGTCAGAATATCTTTATTTATTTATTTTATTTTTTTTTTTTTTTAGAATTTTTAATTACTAATTGCAATATGTGATAATAATTTATAAAGGTTTTGAGTGTTAATTTTTGTGATATGATTACTTTTTATTCCATCCAAGTTATGTATAAAGTAGGTTTAAAAATTTACGTAACAGAGAATAAGACAGTAAGTGCAAAAACTCACTTGAGCTCAACTGCACTTTCTATTCCATTATTAGCCTCATATTTTCTAAATCATATTTTTTTTTTCTATTTTTTTATTAATAAATCGAAAATGCCGTAAGATATCTATATTTTAAGATAAAAAGCCAGCTGTTTGAAGTTAACTTATCCTGAATGAGTGGTGCATATACACATATTACTTCACAATGTCCCAAGACTTGCACTCTAAGTATAAGGTATCATGACACTCAAATACTAGGCATGGCAACGACTCCCAGAGTTGGTGCCCCAAGAGTATGTATAAAATTAATCAATTTTGATAAACTTATTTAAGTCACATCGCTACATCACCTCTCCTCCAATCACCGCGACAGGGAAAGGAACCAGGGGCCTAACTAACAACAAAGGTGTTTTCAGTAAGTTTTTAAATAAGTAACAAAAAAGAAAAGTCGTATTTACTTTTTTATTGATTACAAGAATGAATCACAATAATAATTGAATAATTAGGACAGGTGTTTTATATTTTGTAGAAGTTTAACTGAGGGTTAACCAATGTGTATGAAAATTAATCAACTTTGATAAACATAGTTAAATCACACCGCTATAGAGCAGTGTTAGATTCGGAATTAAACGAAGCATTAGTAAATCGCTATTTCAGTTTTTTACTTTTGTGTAAAAAATAAAGTTGGCTTAAAAATCAACATATGCATATATTATTTATGTTGAAAAAATACCTTTTTATAGTGGAAGTAACAATTAAAAATAGTTTCGGAACATGTATTGATATACATTTCCAAAGCTTGTAAAATACTATTTAAAGGTGAACAATCAATTTTGAGAATATGTTGGGTTCAAAAATAAGTTCGTAGCGTTTTTTACTGATGAATTCAATAAAAACTTCAGATTCTTTTAAGTATTTTCAATCAATTATATATTACTCATATTGATCTATTACATGTTGCCATCTTTCAGGTGATTTTTTAATTCCGTCCTCCCAGAACTTCTCAGACTTTTGCGCAATGAACTCCTGTATGTGCGTTTTGCAGTCCTCGAGCGAATTAAAGTGTTTCTCGTTAAGAGAGTTTTGAAGGACCAAGCCAAACTCCGATAATTTCTGCAGGGTCTGGACGCTTTTGCTCAACTGCCTTTAATTGTTCCAACTGGGCACAGTTCTGCTATATCCCATCTCGTCGACTGAGGGTTGTCTTTGACCAATGCTTGAATTTGGTAATCATCAACAGTTGAACGACTGAGCGCTTTGCGTCTTCCAAGTCAAAATTTACGGCTCTGAACCAAGCAAACCACTTACGGACGGTGCTTTCTCCTAAGGCATCATCGCCACACACACTGAAAATTTTTTTAACTGTCTGTACCGCGAATTTTCCTTTTCGGAAATAAAAAATCATTAAATGACGAAAATGAATTTTTTTTCTCTTCCATTTTGAGCAAGCAAAATACCACTTATAGATAAGGAATCTCGGTTGAAACTGATGCATAAAATCACCTTAACTAATCCTTTTTTAGAATATGTAAACATTATAGACCAAATAAACATGATTTTATAAATACAGAGAGGATTAAACTGAAATGTTCAAAAACACTTATTTTACAACTCAATACATAATATTTCTGTTGTAATATCCCTTCTTCAGATACTGAACTAGATATTATCAAATTTTTTTAAAGACCTTCATGTTCTCTATATGTGTGCCAGATATATGTGCCGCTCGGATCGTGTACTTTCAATACGTAAAATACATAAAACGTTTTAAAGTTTATCATAGAAGGATTGGTATCTGGTTCTGGCCAAATCGGCAACATATGGGACATTGAGGTCCTGATGGATGATTTGATTTGTGACAAAGTAAGGAGCATTAAGGATTTTACGAAGGATTTTGGACTGTAAGAATAGGATTCGAGAGGAATTCGATGGTTTAGTGGAGCCCCATAGCTCAACTCCGTACGTCCAGATAGGCCTTATAACAGTCATGTAGATCAGTCTTTTGTAATGGTTTGGAAGTTTAGACCGTTTGTCTAGTAAATGTTGTAATAGTCGGAATCGACGCACAGTTTCCTGTCTTTTCAGTCTTGTATGATGATTCCATGTCAGTCGTCCTAAGTAACGGATCTGTACAACAGGAATAAGTGGGGTATTATTAAAAGATACTGTGGGGCAAGACGAAGGTTTACAACGAAGGGTAAATGTGATTTGGTGGGATTTATTTTAATCCTCCAGTTTTGGCACCATTCTTCAAGGGTGGTGATGTGGGATTGGAGGGTTTGGGATACAATGGAAGGATCATTATTCACTGACAATATGCATATGTCATCGGCATACGTGGTGAGAATAGTGTTAGGACGGGTTGGGATGTCAGCTATAAAAACTGTATAAAGGATAGGACCACAAAGGATACTACCCTGAGGTACACCAGCAGACTGAGGAAACAGGGATGAACAAGCGCTGTTGTGATTTACTTGAAATAACCTGTCTGAGAGATAAGAACGGATAATGAGATAATATATAGGGGGTAGGAATTTAGGGATCTTGTATAGCAGTCCTGGGTGCCAGACTCGATCAAAAGCCTGTTCTACATCAAGAAAGACTCCCGAGCAGTACATTCCGCGCTCCAATGAAGACGAGACTACATCAACCACACGATGGCATTGCTGAATAGTGGAGTGGGATGTTCGGAATCCAAACATGTGATCTGGGATTATGTGGTTGGAATCTAGGATGGGGTACAGGCGTTTTAAGATAAGTTTCTCAAGGATTTTTCTCGTGATAGGTAACAGAGAGATAGAACGGTAAGAGGATGGGTGTTCTGGCGGCTTTCGAAGTTTGGGAATCATTTTGATTATGGATAATTTCCATGGATCAGGAAAATATGTGGATCTGAGGACAGCATTGTAGATGTAGGTGAGGAATATAACCGATTTTCGAGGAAGATGTTTTAGAACATGACATGTAATTAGGTCATAATCAGGAGCTTT
Source organism: Halyomorpha halys (assembly GCF_000696795.3). NCBI lineage: Eukaryota > Metazoa > Arthropoda > Insecta > Hemiptera > Pentatomidae > Halyomorpha > Halyomorpha halys. The sequence goes on along the minus strand of NW_027105010.1, from coordinate 216,383 downwards.
GCGGGTTGGTAACTTCTGGATGATGTTGGATATCTCTAATAGATGAAATACTTTAGATGGCAGATATAAAACTTAAACATAACACTGTTCCATGAAAAAATTAGGCAAATCTTCATAACCACTTATAGCTATTTCTGAACAATATTTGATTATTTGGGAATTACTGAATGTAAATAATTCGAAACAAGCCCGAGGTTTGAGCACAGGTTCGCAATCTGCTTGTAATTAGTTTATTTTTCTCATATTTTATCAATATTGTTCGTTTCTTTTGTTTGTTGGTTTTTTTTTTTTTGTTTCGTTTATTTTGCTAAAATATGAGTTCTATTTCTACAAACGAACTAGTAGAGAGTAGACCTCAACACAAAGTGAAGGACAGGAATAAATAAACTTATACCGCTATCAGGTCAGAAGTGCATTGGCTTCAAACATAACAGACAACCTAGTATTTTTTTTTTCTAAAATGACACGCTGCTTTAATGAAACCTGTTGCTTGAAGGTTTTTCCGGAGTCTACAAACAGATGTGTACAACACATTTCCTCTTTCCTCATAGGAGGAAGTTACTACTAACTTCTCCAACTTCTCTAAATAAATTTCATCTCTACAGCCAGAATATCTCTTAATGTGTTCAAGCAACTAAAAAAACTTTCTATAATTATACAATTATCCAAGTCTGTAAAACTTTCATTATAGAACTTTTTTAAATAAACATATAATAATTGAGAATTGTGAGGAAAAAACAAAATTCAAAATTAGTCACTTTTTTATTGTTTTGTCGTTTTTTGCAGGAAAACGACACAAAAAAAAGAGTAAATAAACGTCGGATTATTATAATTCTCAGATGTTTTGTTTCAATTTGGATTGAAATTAAAAATATAAATTTATGACCTCGGTAAACCCCCGGCAGTTTATTTTATACAATAATTTTCATGATAAAATTCTTGGAAACTTTTTTTTTTCATTGGCGCGACAGACCGTGGAAGTCCAAGGCCTCGCGCGATGTACTTAAGAAATCACGGGTTTCCTGACGTGGTTTTCATAGGGTGGGTCCGTCACTCCCACGCCTATTTTTGTGAGTTCCACTCATTGACTGACGGGCCTCACAAATGCCAGGGGGGAGATTGTGAGTGACTATTGCATAATTTTATTCTTGAAAAAATCCCGGGTAGGGCCGGTCTCAAACTCGCTATCTATGGGTTGGCAGACAGGCGTGTTACCACTCAGCTAACGTCACCCCCCAAATTAAATTTACTGATAGGAAAAAAAAATTCAGATGCAATAAAAAATTAATAGCTTCGATAAAAAAAAAAATGTTTCTTAAGTTTGTATACAAAAAGAAGAATGTAAGCGAATGATAAAAATGAAAAAATAAACAAAGTAATCAAATGTAAATCACAAACAAAAACAATTAAAATCTGATGCAACCAGGGAGACAATATCACTGGCTTCTAAATCTTCCGCTTTGTTGATAATGACAAAAGGTTGGTCATCCTCACGGTGACATCGAATCCTCCCCGGGTGAAATATATGTACTTCAATCTACTGGCAGGCATTATCTGCCTCGCCAGCCAGTACAGGGGACGATTGGCAGAACTCATCGCCTATTTAGATCCGCTGGTCGCTGTCCCAGCTGAGATGCCTGGTGGTAAAATATTTCTTCACCTTTCTGAGCCGATAACCTCGTCACATCATCAGTCTAGCGAACGAATCGTACCACAATCACCAGCGGGCCTTTTCCTTTCCACCACATCTAGGTCTTCAGTACTGCGCGTCATTCTCAGCGCCGCTTCTGCCGAAAAACTATACCCTGAGGCGTTTCCCTGGTTTTCATCGGAATTTTCCTGCTTTCCAGGGAGTGAGAGATCTGGCCTTGCTCTACCTGATTAATCCTTGTCTCCATATTTTTTAAGTTATTGTTTTCGGTTGATATTTTGTCTATAGCCTCGTCTTGCTTTTTGGCCGTTTCCTCCATAGCCTTCAAGCTCTCAGAATTTTCGAAAATTATGTCTCCCTGTGTATTGATTGAATGTTTTATATTTTTTAAACCATCATAATTTTTTTCCGATTTCATCAAGTATGTCCGTTATATATTCGTCCAACTCTCTAATCAGGGACAAATTACATATCTTTTTCTTCAGTTGTGAGATTTCGACGTCATAAACATTACAATGTTTAGTATGGTACACAATAGAGATGCGACATAGATAAAAAAAACATCGATGTTTTAAAACATCGATGTTCAATACTAAAACATCGATGTTTTTTAACAACTATTGAAGGAACATAAAGTCTGTTCCGGCGATCACACATTTTACGGGCTGTCAGAAGGGATTTTTGTATCAAAGAATGGGATATCGACAACAAAAAACATCGATGTTTTTAAAATATCGTTGCTTACAATACATTACCCAAAATACATCGATGTTTTTGAATATCCATTTGAGTAACATAAGGTCTGTTCCAACGATCACGCATTCTACGGCCTTTCAGAAGTGGTTTTTGAAACTAAGAATCCGACATCGACTACAAAAAATATCGATGTTTTAAAATATCGTTCCTTACAATACATTACCCAAAAAATCGATGTTCTTGAACAACTAATTCAGAAACATAACGTCTGTTCCAACGATCACGCATTTTACGGCCTGTCAGAAGTGTTTTTTTAAGCAAAGAATCCGACATCTTCTAGTCGTAATTTTTTTTTATTACGTCATTAGCGTGTTTTTACATTTTTATCCCACCACATTGTTGATAGGAAATTGCTTATACTGTAAATTTTTTGTTTCATTTAGTTACTTTTGGAAAAAAAAAAATGAAAAATTGGGACAAATGTAAAACATCGAAAGTAAAACATCGACATTGATGTCGCATCCCTAGTACACACGTTTACATGAGTTGTAGACCAGTGCTGACCTATCCTCTCTGACGATAAACCTGTTCACAAATTGGACATACCGCCATCACTGAACGTTCGTTGAAATAATTGGTATTGTATTTGAGAAAATGACGGTAGATGGGGTCGGTATTGGGGTGATCCAGCTGTAATGGTGGCAGTCAGTAGTCTTCATCTCTGCTGTTGCTTCAATGCTTACCATCCCGAGCCTCTGTTTATGACTATATTGGATTGTCATTCTATTAAAATAACATGTTTATTCTATTATAAAAACAGCTTTATCGCCATTGGGAATGCCTATTTACTATAACTAACACTAAATGAGAGAATAATAATAAAAAGAAAAAGCAAAAAAAAAAAATGTAACGAGCAAGACACCACACAGTTTGATGGCCAGAGCTAGACTGATGTGCCACAAGAATTTTATAACGATTTTCCGAATGTGGATATATTGGTCTTTGAAATAATTCTCGTCTATTCTTCGTTATCAGTTCTGAAAATTATGAATCTATATCTCCTTTACGTAAAAGCTCTTGAAATCTCGCCAGACCCCTCTCATATACTATGAATCCAACTAACAAGTTACAAATATATATATACATATTTATAACGTTTTATATTTATATATTATTAATTTTTTTTTTTAGAAGAATGAGATGTATCATTGTTCTACTGAATATTCTAATCTCTACTCTATGTTTGGCAAGAAATTACAATCTGAGGTTATCACCAATTTGCATTGTGAAGGTATGTTATTATTTTTTTTTATTATAGTAACTAAGCAAGTCACAGATTAATTAATTTTGGAAACTACTTGTGTTATTGTTTATCATAACCCATTTTTTTATTTATTGTCAACTTATAAAATAATTTATTCCACTTATAGGGCGACCGAGTAGAGAAGCCGTGTGCACACTTCAAAGAGCGCCCACGTGAGTCATTTGAATACTTTATTGTATTCTAATAGTCTATAGTATTAAATACTATTAGTGCTCTATGTATCTATATATATTTTTTTTAAATTTATTTATTTATTGGCCCTACGGTACTGCAAGAAGTCCCTAAGGTAAGGCAAGTATCCACCATCTTCTAATGCCCACCTTCTTCAAAGTTTCATCACTTCGTTCAGCCACCTCACGTCTTCCACCAGAACGTATTTCAAGTAAGCGTTTGGGGACTGATTCCTATAGCATACGTGCTACATAATCCAACCCACACTAGATGACAACTCAAAGACTGGTTTATTGACGGGATCTGTCCACAAATATATATATATATATATATACATACATTCTACAGCTGATCTGGTACTCGGACAATCCTCGTAAACTTATCCTATAAAATAGAACAACATATACAAAACAACAATGGTTTTTATTTTTGAAAAAAAAAAAAAAAATTAAAATTCAGATTTATGCTCTTTGTTCGTTACATTGTGAATCCGAAGAATAATAAAAATATTTTAACGAAAGGAATACAACTTTCTATTGTCACTGAGGAATAAAAACGATTTATCATGATAAAAATGATTATCATCATGATCAAAAATTAAAATATCATGATGAAAAAAATTAAAAATAATTTGGTTTCACATAGCATCATAGTCTTTTTAAAAAATAAATAAATTCTTGATTCTACGATTACAATTGAAATTCTTAAATTTTTACATATTATGTCACTTAAATGTTGTAAATGAATAAATAAAATTATTTTACCTTATTCCTTCATTATAACTTTACCTAATTTGTTAATTTGCTTAATAATAATGTAACTTAATTCCCTTCTTCATAATATCAAAAACACAATTTCTGTAGCTTCCAACAATAAACAGATTAAGCCCCCTTAGTGTGGGTGAACAATATATCTGCCCCTAACCCATCACTGTCATTTATCTCTATTGTTACCCAACATTCCATTGTCTCTACCATTATAACTTTGAACAATTCCTACGATCCAGTAGATTTAAGCTAATTTTTACTTCAAAGCAATTCGCATAATTAATTTCTGTGATTTATGTGTTAAATTGATAAATGATTAATCCCGGGTCAAGTATAAATCATTTTTATTTTAAATCTTAAATTCAACATATTCCAACCACCCGAACCAGCTAATTTCTAACCTTGCATCCTGTTCCACTCATGACAATCCTCCAAGGCGCTTGAAAAGAAGATGGTCACGAGACCTGTAATGTAAAACGTCATTAAAGTGCTACCAATGGGTAGTATCTCTACGCGCCTGTAACATTCCATATTAACTGAGATCAAATTTACTAAATGTATTATAATGTACAATTGTAAATAGCAATAAATAAATGAATAAAAAAAAATTCAACATATTAAATAGTAATATATCTGTTGCATATTAGTCCCTGAAATATATTGATAGTGGATAGATCCAATCGAACAGAATTTATATGAGCTGTAAATAACTTAGATTCTTTAGACTGAAATTTGTTGAATAATTAAACAATCAATATTGCTAAGCAATAAACATATTTTAGTTACAATGAGAGTTTTAATTATGTAACTTAATTATAATGACCTAGACATTTTCTCTAATCTGAGGGAGTGAAATTATTATAGTGTGTACGACTTAAACGTAGAATTTCTAAAGCTATTTTATGATTAGAAAAGCATTATTAAAAGCCATTAAAAGTTCTGTCAGTGCATAATAAAAAAAAAGGTATATCACGGGTCTCTTAAATTACCCCCTAATAGAAATCTGCTCGTCGATTCCAACTAACACATGCTTAAACAATTTAATTTCGAACATTTCCAAAATGCTTATCCAAATGACAATTTTGAAGGTTAATTGGACAAAAAATATGGCTGTTACACCGAATCTCCGAATGTTACATATATTCATTTCTACCAATCAGAAAACCCTATAAAACCCTAAATTTTCCTCATCAGGACGCAGATGGTCAAATCTCAAATGAACCTTAAAATTCCATTTCTGAATGACCTAATGAAAAGTATCCTAATCCACAATTAATTGCAATATCACTCAAATCATATTGCTGGTAAATTTCCTCCGAATTTGAGAAAATAAAATGGCCCAGTGATCTAATTTTCTAAATATTTTCTTGAAAGCTACTGATGTACAATACAGGTATGTGCAACTCATTTATTTTAAATTATAATTTAGTTTTAAATTTGATCAAAACCAACATGATATGAGAAATAATATTTTCACACATTGACTATTTTATAAAAGACACTTAGGAAAAGTAACAGATCCACAAATTATCCTCAAAAGAATTCAGGAATAAAGTTATATATTATATCAAATTAATTTTAATTATGTAAGTTTTATAATACTATTATATTAGTACAAACACCTCGAGTGTTTTTGTTTTCTTTTTCAGTGGGGAAAAACGTAGCAATGAAAACTAAAACTAATAATTAAAATTGACAATTATTTGAATAATTGTGTAATTATTATTACAATAATTGAAGATTTACGTAGATCTGGTTCTTTTTTTCTATTTCAGTACCCAGCCTCCACTACCAGTGATGTGGCGAGAGGGATGCGCTGGGATCTTTTGAGCTCTGCTCTACCCCTCACACTAGGGGGATAGAGTGGGCTCAGGGATCCTCAGGTCGATTGTGTAAATATTGTATACAAGAGTGTAAATGTGACTAGAGATTATATTATTATTTTATTTATTTATTTTTTCATATACATAGTTTGATTATGTTCATTTTCTTTATCCTTCTGTTTTTTATATATTTTAAGAGAGATTTTATTGATTTTTATGTACTTTTTTTTTTTTAATTTCTTTCAATTATTTATTTATTTTCATTCTTATTTTATTTTATTTTAGTATGAATCTGATCATTCATCACTACTACCTATTGCCCACAATAGTGTGGCAGATTGTAATATATATCAATTAAATATAGTTTTTTTGTTTTTTTTTTAACAATTTCAGCACCAGATAGGAAGTAGTAAGGTTGGCGATAGTTTAATAGCACCACCAATGGCCATTTGACTAATTATAATATTGCTGGCATCAAGCGTTTTCTCAAAAGACTAATCTTTCAGTTTCTAAAAGAAAAAAAAAATAACACAAAGCTAAAATCAAACAAAAAAAAATTAAATAAAGAAATATTTATATTGAATAAAGAAGCCTGTAATAAAACCTGAAAGCCAACAAAAGTATTACTTGTGAAAGCTTTTTAAACAAAATACAATACTCGAATTCAAGCAGGGTTCTGGGAATTTCATTTGAAAGTACCAATAAAATCGAACGCCTTTTGAATGTTTTTCTTTTAAATAAAAAAAAAAAAATGCCCCTCCTGGCTACAATTACTTTTCAAAACTCTATATTATTCTCTGTATCCCTAATCGCTGATAAATATAAGTGTTAGACAAACGCAAACAATAACCGGATTAGCTGGGTCATTAGATTCACGATATAGCCCATGAAAAAGGGCGTACCAAGCCATGTTCGTTCAGGGCCCTGTTTCATAATGAAAGCTAATAGTATTAGTTCATAGTACAAGTGTAGAAACTAGTGTGGTAATAATACTAATACTTATTTTTTCATGATAGGGATGAATAGTAGTGATACTAAAGTACAAGTTACTACTGTACAAGTCTGTGTTATTGAATTAAGATAAATCTACAAGACTACTAGTATTAATTTGTACTTTATTATCAGTACAAGAGCCCAAGAGGAGAAAAAAAGCAGTTATCTCATCCCAATTTTTGATTACTTTAATGAAAACTATGTATAATTACTAGTCAAAATTCATGAGTCTGCTTAGGGTGAATAAAAAATGGCGGCTGTTTCAAAGCAATAAAAAAAACTAATTTTTCATTCGGAGCTCTACATCTTAAAAAAGTAGGAACAACACAAGAAAACCTAAGAGAACGTCATTTAAAGAAGAATAAATTTGCTAAAATATGAGCCCTAATAGATTTATTTACGTTAAATAGTTTTCGAGATATAGCTTTTTAAAAAGCAACATTTCATAAAAATGTTGTGTGGGACGTACTAAAAGATCAGTAGTCAATGAATTTATTTTGAAAAATTTATATCTCAAAAACCATTCAACGTACAGATGTCTATTAGAACTCAAATTAAAGCTGGTTTAATGAGCTTTAAAGTAGTTTATGATGTTTATCTTCGTAGGAGTAATAGTTTACATGAAATTTGCTAAAATAAATTGATTTATAGTTGTTCGGAAAAATTTTTAATTGCCAAATTTATATTCATATGTGAATATCATAAAAACTACTACCCCTTCGAAGATAATTGTTATAAACTACTTTATAGTAAGTTAAATTTCCTTTATACAGACAGACATATGTGCGTCTTATGGATCTAGAGATATATTTTTTCAAAAATCCAACATTTTATACGAACAACTAGAAATTAACATTTTGTCAAATATCATAAAAACTACTACTCCTACTAAGATAAACATAACTAACTATTTTGTAGTAAATTTAACTAGCTTTAATTTGAGCGCTGATAAACATCAGTACGTCCAATGGTTTCTGAAATAAAGTTTTTCATAAATCAAATTTATTGTCCGAACAACTATAAATCAATTTATTTTTGCAAATATCAAGAAAACTACTATTCCTACGAAGTTAAAAGTCAGAAATTTCTGTATAGTCCATAAAACTAGCTTTAATTTCAGAGCTAATAGACATCTGTACGTCACATAGTTCCTGAGATATAGATTTCTCAAAATAAATTAACTAACTACTAATCTTTCTGTAGATTTTTAAGAAATTTTGCTTTTTAAATAGCTATATCTCGAGAACTATTGGACTTAAATAGCTCTTTTAGGGCTAATATTTCAGCAAATTTACTCTTCTTTAAAAAATGTTCTCTTAGATTTTCTAGTGTTGTTCGTAGTTTTTAAGATATAGAGCTTCGAATGAAAAATCAATGGTTTTTTAAGGTTTTGAAACAGCCGCCATTTTTTAATCCCCCTACCTATACTTGGCAGACTCATCAATTTTTACTAATAGTTATACATAGTTTTCATTAAAGTAATAAAAAATTAGGGTGAGATAACTGCCGAGATAGATGACATTTCATCACAAAAAAGTCGGGGGCACGCCCATGCCATGAGCTCGATAAATAAAATCCAGTTAAAAAACATACATCTAAAAAAAAAAAAAAAAAAATCGTATAATTAAAGGATTTAATAAAAGTCCGTAAAAGAGCATCGAATTCTTCGAAGAATGAGTGCCTTAACTTCATTATTCGTTCAAGTGGTATGCTTGTAAACAACCTTCTCTGATTGTTCTTGGCCTGAAATTTTTTTTTTGCTCCTTTATTCTATTGTCAGTAAAGTACAGCTAATTAATAATACCTCTGGTTCCTAAATGTTTTTTGTCTGGAAGCCATTTAGGACTAAAAAAAAATTAGGTCGTTTAGTACATTCGCCTCCAGCTGCCCACATAACTGAAGACAATCAAAAATATAAAACGCAATATCATGCAAAGTTAAGTAAACATAAAAGCTAGATTTAAAAAAAAAAAAAAACATCTAAGGCAGACACTACGTTTATGAGCAGATTATTTATATATTCCTATACTAACCTTTCCAAGTATTTCAACATTTTCAGTTATTTATAATTATTTGAAAGGTACATGAATCTTTTTAAAATTAAACTCCCAGTATATTTCTATTGCAAATAGATGGAATGGTTCCTCAGAGAAAGAAGGAGATTACTTTTCTGTGACAATGTTCCATGAAAACAAGTTTCTGATGAAAGTGTTGCAGGTTCAAATAAATTGATTGAAATTGAGTTTAATTATTTTTCTTCATATTTCTGAGGTGAACACAAATATTATCCCAAATATCCTTCTATTATAATATTGTACTAGTGAGAATTTTGCATGTTTTATGATATTATATACCTTTTTTAGTATATTTTATACCTTTTTTTAGTATATTTTATACCTTTTTTACACTCATCATGATTGTTTTTTAGTTGAAAAGTTACCTTTTGATACGTGGACCGAGCAACCTATTAATAAAACTGAAAGAGGAGACCACTATGCGAACATATCAATTTCATTTAGTCGTAAATACGACATCAGTAAGTACTCATTTATATTTTCTAACTCTTTCGTCTTCGTAGTTAGCATTAGATTAATGGATAAAAAGCCTATTTCAAGAAAAATACATGTACTGCTGGTTAGATGTTTTGGACTGTTGCATGAATTCTGTAAATAAAACTCTATTATGTGTAATAAAATTATAAATTAATTAGAAAAAATATACCTAATAAAATAATCATAAAATATTTTAACAGTTTTATTTTTATATAATAAACCTGTGCAGAGATGATATTTGCACATCTCTAATATAATCCATACTTTATTTTTGTTTTATTTATAATTCTAGTTTTTAAGCATGAAGCAGAGTAAATATATTTTCTCCATTCTGTTAAGCATTGTCAATTATTAGGTAAAATTATGAAGAAAAAAAAAGTTAATAATTTAGAATTACTTCTCAACAGTTTATACATTTCACCCCTATGAAAGTTAATTTTTTTTTTTCAACAGAACTATATTATTATACATCACTATATGCACTTTTGTTATTTTAGTTTTGTTTTATATATTCCAAAATTTATAAAATTCTGTAATAAATTCATATGATCGTAAACTTTTGAACGTCACTTCCTAAAAACGTTAGTTCCTATCACATTAATAGATGTGATAGGAAATTATATAGGATCGGGATAGATATTCATAAAATTAAAATAATTTGTGGAACATATCCACATCTGGACAAACGACTAATATGGAATCCATACAAGACTGAAAATACAGGAAACATTTTACAATTCCGACTATTAAAGCACTTACGAGACAAACGGTATAAACTTCTAATCCATTACAAAAGACTGATGTACATGACTATAACAAGGCCTATCAGGACATACGGAGTTGAGCTTTGGGGCTCCATTAAATCATCAAATTCCTCTTGTATCCAATCCTTGCAATCCAAAATCCTCAATCCACTGCACTTTGTCACAAATAAAATCATCCATAACGACCTGAATGTTCTATATTTAACCTATTTAGCTCGAACCATAAATCAATCCCTCCATTCTAAACTCACTAACCACCCAAATCTAATTCCTAACCTTCATTCCCACTAATCTCCGAGGCGTCTGAAAAAAAATGGTCTCGAGATCTTCTAATGTGAAAATGTTATAAGAATGCTTGCAACCAATGGGTAGTTTCTCTACATACCTGTATCATATTATGAACTTACATGAAATTTACTACATCTATTATCATGTACCGTTGTAAATGTCAATAAATAAAAAAATATATATATATTTATTTAGTAATTTAAACAATTATTTCTGATTTTATTCAATGATTAAGCTCTTTCAACGACATTTTCTTAAGAGGATCACGTTGCCCTAAAATTTTTAAAACCAAACTTGTCAGGCCACTGTAGGAACACGGTTTTTTTATTTCTTTTTTTTTAACGGCGTCATTGTGTTATAACAAACAATAATGTCGCTAAAAAGTAATTATTTTACAACTAAATTCTACTATTTCAAATATGTTTTTTTGATAATTTATTTTAATGTTATTTACAACTGTATACATATATATACATCAAGTAAATTTGCTGTAAGTGATAGAATGACATGATACAAACATGTGATGAATCTACCCATTGATAGAGCTCCTAAAATATTTCTAGAGAAGATTTCGAGGCCATCTTCTTTTCAGGACGATTATTAGGTAATAAAGGAGAAGCCAGGTTAGAAAAGAGTTGGTTTGGGTGGTTGGGAAGTTTATCATAGAAGGATTGGTATCTGGTTCTGGTTAAATCGGCAACATATGGAACATTGAGGTCCTGATGGATGACTTAATTTGTGACAAAGTAAGGAGCATTATGGATTTTACGAAGGATTTCGGACTGTAAGGATTGGATTCGGGAGTAATTTGATGGTTTAGTGGAGCCCTATAGCTCAACTCCGTATGTCCAAATAGGCCTTATAATAGTCATGTAGATCAGTCTTTTTATAATGGATTGAAAGTTTAGACCGTTTGTCTAGTAAATGTTGTAATAGTCGGAATCGACGAGCAGTTTCCTGTCTTTTCAGTCTTGTATGAGGATTCCATGTCAGTCCTTTGTCCAAATGTAGTCCTAAGTAACTGATCTGTTCAACAGGAATAAGTGGGGTATTATTAAAAGATACAACAGGGAAATACGAAGGTTTACGACGAAGGGTAAATGTTATTTGGTGGGATTTATTGGAATTTATTTTAATCCTCCAGTTTATTCCAAATTTAAAATGATTATCTTATTCAGAAGAAATGACAATGTTTAATATTTAATAAATATATTCAGGAAATTTATATTTTCCCAACATTCTGCATGAAAAATTCCTCTTAAGGTAATATGGATTCGTGGGATCAGGCAAGTTAATCAAGAGATGTTTTCCTTCAGTTTCTTCCTCTTGGATTACTAATTAATATTTGAAAACTCTTTTCACACAATTTAGAAAAAATATTTTTGTTCGAGATTATCTTAAATGTTACTGTTCAAATAGTCATATCCCAAGGAAATATTTGTGATTGGGATTAATGATGATATAATTGAGGATATTGTTACTTACTACACTAATAGCATTCGTATTGAGGCCATTCTCATAGGAAGCGACAATTAATGATCTGATTTTTCAAAAAATTTAAATTGCTCCAGTCTGGAAAAAAATAGGTATACTCGAGTTGCCAAAAAAGCATAACTATTATTGCCACTCTAAACAGAATATTGCATTTCTAAAAATTATATGTATGTTTATTTTTCAATTTTTTAGTATGCAGGATAAAAATTTGTCCTTCCAGGAAACCGTTCTCTTGCCAAAATGTCTGTTGAATAAACGATATGATGAATGATAAAATTTAATTTATTTATTTATCTTTTATTAAAAAGAAGAATGGGATTGTACGGGTTGATATCAATATTATTGTCCTAGAGACCAAGAGAAGAAAAAAGGCAATTATTTCACCCCAATTTTTTATTACATTGATTAAAACTATGTATAGTTACCAGTAAATATTGATGAGTATGCCACCTACCATTGTTAAGAAAGATAAAAATAATGGTGACTGTAGCAAAACGTTTAAAAAAGTGCATTTTTCATTCGGAGATACATGTCTTCAAAACTACCTACAACACTTGAAAATCTAATATTACTTAAAATATAAAATAAGTTTACTAAAATATTAGGCCTAATAGAGCTGTTTCTGTTCAACAGTTCCCGAGATATAGTTTCAGCAGCAACATTTCATAAGAAATTAAATAAAAATCAGTAGTGGGTACATTTATTTTTGGAAACCTATATCTCTGGAATTATCAGACATATAGCTGTATGTTTGCACCCAAATTAAAGCTGGTTTAATGTACTATTAAGTACTTTATGACGTTTCTTTTCTTAGGAGTTGTAGTTTCCATAATATTAACCAAAATAAATTCACAAAATGTTGATTTCTAGTGGTTCGGACAATTTTTTTTATTTTGAAAAATCTCAGAAACTATTACATATACAGATGTCTGTTAAGACCCATATTAAAGCTAGTTTAATGTACTATAAAGGTTATATGAAACCCACAACTAGCTTTCATTTGAGTGCTTATAGACATGTGTAATGATGTAATGATTCCTGAGTTATAAACATCCCAAAATAAATTCACTAACTAGTGATTTTTCGCTATTATGATGTACTATTAGTCTTTTAATGTTGGTGGAGCTTCAAATAAAAAATTAATTTTATCTAACGGTTTAAAACAGCCGGAAATTTGATTTCTCCCTGACTATAGTAGGCAGACTCAATTTTTACAATAAACTTTAATACCTAGTTTTCATTAAAGTAATTAAAAATCGGGGTTAATTTTATTTCCACGGAGCTCTTGTACAATAACCTCGCCAACCTATTCGTACGAAATGTGTTTTTAAATGCTATTCAAAATAATTTTTCGAAAAAAAAAAAGTTTTATTTTTGCTCCCGGATGACAAGGAATGTCAGCAATTAATTATTTAAGTTCCATCAGAATAATTAAACAGGTCTATAACTATAAAATTTAATGGGATATTTTGGCTAAACTACATATTTTAATGTGCACTAAATTCAAAAATGGTATCCATTATCTCCCATCACGTACAGTTTTTGTTGTTTTTTTTTGCGAAAAAATACAATAATATTTTTGGAAGATTGCTGATTGACCGTGTGTATCAATAAATGGAATTTGCTCCAGGTGCGGTCAAATTAAACTCAAATAGTAATATTTTGTACAATTTTTCTTCCTTTTTTTCACCCCACGTTTCAGGGCTTTGTCAATGCTAAAAAAGATACAAACACTTAACATAACATCAAGTTAATCTCAAATAGTAATATTTTGTACTATTTTTATATTTCTTCTCCCCCTCTATTATGTATATTATCATTTATTGTTTACCTCATTTTAATATATTCTACACTGTTTACTTTAAAATTATTTTTAAATGTGACGTACTTAACTGCCATCCCCACTCCTCCCAATACTAACGGTTCACTCCGACTTCCGTCCAAATTAATTTTTCGGATTCTGTCTCGTTCATTTTCTTCCTTCTTTTTTTTCTTGATTTTATTCTTATCCCTTTTCATCTCTTTATTTGTACTTTCTTTAATATTTCTTCTTTTTATCTGTTATTATTTTCGTTTTCATTTATTGTTTATAACCTTTAATTTTACTTGTAGTTTCATTGTATACCCTTGTAATTTTCCATTTACTTTTTATCTTAGGTTAAGTGTTTGTATCTTGTTTAGCTCTGCAATGTGGGGCGAAACGTTGGCTCAAATAAAAATAGTACAAAATATTACTATTTGAGTTTAATTTAACCGCACCAAATTCCATTTATTAATAATATTTTTTAAAAATCACTGTTCTATTATATTCCTATTATACACGGGTTGAAACTTTTAAATATCGGAGCCAATTTGGAAGTGAAAGTTACCATTGATAATGAAATTAAAGAAAGAGTGAATGCTGCTAGAAAGAAATGTGCTGTAAATAGAAACTTTTCTAGCAAAAGGGAAGTATCCAAGGACACCAAATTAGTGGTTTATAAATCCACATGTCTCTCTGTACTACCTTACTCCCCGAAGTAACATTAACCAGGAAGCATAGAAGCAAAATCTGAAATAACATCTCTTAGAAAAACAAATGGAAAATCAGAAGATGCCGAATCCGTAATACAACTATTAGATCAAACTTCGGTGTCAAACCAGCAGAAACAGAAAAAAAGTTATGAGATAAAAAAATTAATGAGATGTTAATTATGTTATTTCAAGGAAAAAACAAACCTTCCTTCTTCTTTATATCTTCATTATAATAAAACATTTCGAGTTTCCCAGCTCATCTTAAATCATGCATGATGTCCATTCATAACTTAATCATTTCATTGTACTGCATTTCCGTAATATCAATATTATTTATGTAATATCAATATTATCATCCAACGTCAAATTTATATAAAGATATCAAATTAAAATTATTATTTCGTTTTAATTTTCTTATTTATTTATTATCGCAGTTTTATATTTGATAATCTCTTCATTCAACATTTTTTGGTTCTCTGTAAGCAGCAGGGGTTTGATTTTTTCCTTGAATTAACATTATTGAATAAATATCATAACCCCTGAAAAAATAACTAATAGAAAAGAAATTTTAAGAAAAATCCATTTTCAAGAAATCATCAAAGATATTACAGCAATAATAAATAAAAATAAAGTATGAGAGATGTAATAATTTTATAAGCCGATGACGTTATAAAAAGTTAACGTTACATGAAAATGTATATATCACATAAAGAAGATGGAGTAAAATGAAACAACTGACATAAAGTTATGTCTAGAATAAATGTGTGAATTAGGATAGTGAAAAGTTGAAGAAGAGCAGAGAAACTCAAAATATTACATTATGATAATAATTTACAGAAGTAGGTTAACAGTTTAATTCTTCCATGATATGATATAATCAATCTGATATACAATAT
>NW_027105010.1:194374-200400 GCF_000696795.3 Halyomorpha halys | reverse complement strand
TATATATAATAGTTGACAAAACATTAGCTTCTATCAATTTTCTTTCAATCTTTCTGTATCCTTTCCTGCATAGGCCTTCCCTTTCGGAAGTAATAGTCAGCACTTCCCGGGGTGACCAGCCCTATTGGGTGCCGAGTTCTTTCCATTTCTTCTTCCAGACATCCTTGTCCCCAGCAGCTCTCCACCAGAGGGATCCTGCCATCCTCTTGAACATATCGCTCCATTTTTTTCTTTTGACGTACTCTTCTTTGAAGGCCGTATGGAGTTCATTCTGTGGCAATTGGTGACCATCTGTCATCTTCGCATAAAAGGAGATGCCCTGCCCATTTCCATTTCCTCATTCTTGTCATCTTCAGTGTTTCAGTGAGTCTTGCTTCTTTCTGGATCCAAGCATTTTTTATTCGATCTATTTTCCTCACATTCACAATGCTTCTTCCAATATTATTTTTCCACACCTGTAATTTCCTCTCCTGAGCTATAGTCAGTGACTACGCTTGGCATCCATAAGTGACCACTGGGCTAATGCAACTATCAAAGACCTGCCTTTTAAGGTCATGTATAAACATTATAACTCTTTAAAAATAATTAATACAAAAATAAAGTAAGCAATAAAGTAATAAGGCTCGAGTTCACGAAATATTTTCACTAAATTATATGCTTTAAAATGTCCTGGGTAAAAAAATGGCCTATCATGCACCGTTTTTTTTAAATTTTTCCAAGACAGATCTGAAATAAAAAATTAATAAGAGGAATTTAAAAAATAAACATTTTCTTATGAACTCTGTAAACTAAAGAAGCTGTAGGAATTTATTTTACTTTTTCTTATAGATTTTAACTAACTAAAGTTACTACTACAGGGAAAAATTCCATCATGTCAAGTTTTTTTTTAATAAAACTAGTTTTATATTTTATCTTGAGCCTTTCAGGCCAAAAGGTTTAGGTATAAATTTCAATATGTAAATCCAGAGTGAATAATCTGAAAAAACGTTGAGGGTGTCAATATGGCTTAGGTAAAGATTGACTTTGGATTACACCACTCTACAACCCCAAGTGCTATTTTAAAAAAAAAAAAAAAATCATACAACGTTTTGAGTATTTCTAGGAAAATACTCAATCAATAGTATGTTCTAAGCGTCGATTTAACCTAAAATTCATCACAAAAAAATATATACATATATCATCAGAGTTTATGATGAAGACAGAGGTTTATTTATTTTTAGACTTAATAGGGAAAGATTTTAATGTAATATAATAAATTAGATAGAAAGTCACAATGAAAGTGTACCTGATGATGATAGAGCAATGGCCACAAAACGTTTTCATTTATGACTGATTTATAATTTATGTATGGAAGATATTCTACTGCACCTAACTGAAAAAAAAAATAGTTCTCAGACTTACAATATGGGCTCCAAAGTTACTGTACCAGCGAAAAGCTGAACACCATTTGTGTTATGGAAGGAGTTTGAGTCATTCAGTCCCGCGTGCGCATTGTTACAAAAAAAAAACCCTTACTTTGGCTTCTGAACGTTTTGCAAGGTATAAAGCAAAATATTTCTTACATCTGAACTTTTGAAGATACTAACTTTATTTTGGCCTAAACGTAATCTATAACTATTACCAAAAAAGTTTACATCATGAACGGAGCTAAATGTTTCATGAAAAATTTTAACCTTAAAACAGGAGGCTAATTTGCTTGCAATATGGGCTGTCTGGGTGACTCTAATACGGGCTACTCTCTTATTCATTTAAGTTATTATTCTAATCCTGAAAATTTTAATGTCCCAAAATGAAATTATTAGAGAAAATCAATTCATAAATAAAATATCATCTCCCTTAAAAGTCGCAATTTTTGGGATTTAGGAGTGAAACTGGACAGGGTACAGCCCCAAAAGTTTCTTATGAGCACATATTCAACTTCCTTAATTGCTCCAACACTTCTTCACTTCAAGTTTAAATTTAGATTTTTTAACTTCTTACAATTCTACATAAAATTTTATGCTTGGGACTTTTGTGAATAATTTCTTTTACTTTTTAACATTTTCAATTAAAATCTTTTCTTTCTTTTTTTGTTATCGTAACTTTATTGTTTCACTCTTTTTTTTCTTTTTTTTTACATAATAGTAAAAAAAAATCCTTAAAAATTTTGTTTGGTTTTGATATTTTGGGTTAAAAATTGTCTACAATCCATGAGATTAAATCTAGATCAATGGTAACCTCCATAAATATAATTGAGTGTTAGTTTCTTGACAAAATCATATTTTTTATGATCATTAATATGGCTATTACTTGCAAAAAAAATTATACTATTCTCTCTGTTTAATAGTGGTAACGATTTATTAAATGCTGATGTTTCGGCCTACATCGTAGATCTTCATTGAGGCATTTGTATTGCAGTGATACGGTGATACGTGAAGGTTAAAACGTGAAATGTAATACAGTCAACCATCAATACGTAATATAATCGAAAATACCATACGGTCAACCATTAATACGTAATATGATCCTAAATACCGTACGGTCAACCATTAATAAGGTAGATGCACCAGTATTAGTCACCTTATCAAAAAAAATTTTTTTAGTATCACAGCGTTATTTAACTCATTAATTTTTTATAGCACCTGCTCTATTGTAAACTTAACTTCTCTGAAAGCTAATTTGCTTAAGATTTTAACAAAATTAATTGACTATAATTTTTTAACTGAATTAACCTGACATAAGTTTTTGTCCTAGTTAGTAGGTAAGAAAATGTACCAATAGTAGGCATTTCAATCATGATTAAATCAATTTTATAAATAGATTATAAATAAATGATTGCTCAACTGAATAGAAACAATTTAAAAGTACTGAAGACATTTTATAGCCTAGTGGTCTTATCAGTCTTACTAATACAAAAACCATCATCTTGATTTTAATCCTTTAATGAACCTAAAATACAAAATACAAACTTTAAACAATACTAATTTACAAAGATTTTTTTTATTTTTGTTGTTTTATAAGTATTTGATACTTTTATACAAGTACCCTCTACTGGAAAAATTAACTTTTTTATGACCCAGTAGTAGGCATCTTTTTATGTAGAAATTAAAACTTCCACATGCGAAGAAATAATTTCTGCATCTCGTAAAAAGTATCTAGAAGATGATTTAAACAAAAAACTATGCCAACATGCCTGAAAATGATCATAAAACACTAAAAAATAAACTTATCAAGATTAATAGCAGGTTCGTGCGGAGAATTTTCTAATCATGGCTGATATAATTAATCAAAGACTGCCTTTAAAGAAATTCAGCACAAGTGAACCTTTAAATATTTTTATTTTAATTTCAAGTTTCGACTACTAGAACAGTGTCTACTACTGATTCATCTACCCTACATAGTATGAAATATTTTTTTATAATATCTCTATCAGTTTCAAATTGTGAATAATATACTCGTCCATGGATGTAGACCGTATTTCGCCCAGGGGGGAGAAGCCCTTAACCCCAACCTATTACACACACATACGTACATACATCCATACACACACACACACACACACATATATATATAAGTTACGGTCTGAGTCAGCTGCTGCTTCGATGTCAGCTGACTGAGGAGATTAGCTGATCGAATATATATAAAGAGATGCATTGAACCCAATAAAGCCAGTATTTTACAGCAGTTCAAGCGAATCAGATCTTATTCCTTCTTCTCTTTTTTTAACACTTTGCGTTCGCCGATACTTAAGTGGTGCCGAAACCCGAGAACTTCAGATACCGGATTAATTTTTTCTTTTAAGAAAAAAAATTTTTTTTTGTTATTTTATCATCTTCAATTTTTTTCTATTTCTCTCATTTTTTTCTGTAAATAATGGCTGCTAATGGTAACAGGATTGTTAGACAAGCAGTTTTAAACCTGGAAGCTTTGATTCCTTCTCCTCTTTTTTAACACTTTGCTTTCGCCGACACTTAAGTTATATATATATATCCTACTGAAACATTGGGTAAGAATAAGATATCTAATTCCACATTGCAAGAAATACTCCCATCATTTCATATCTACTTCATAAAATTTAATCAGAATTTGTATTACCTATAATCACAATAAATTATTAAAAGTGAAACAACTGAATTTAAATCGTTAACAACTACGTTTAATCAGTAGCTCGCACAACGAAAATACAAGCCCGTTTTGCACTTCTTATCTCTGATGTTTTTTTGGACGCCATCACCTTTCAAAGAACCGTGTATAAAATAAGTTCACTACTTCCTTTTTTTTTTGGCTCCCAAAAATTTAGGGGGGAGTTGCGGCTCCTCCCTGCTCCTCTCTGCCTACGCCCATGCATTCGTCATAGTTTTGTAAACATGTTGTCAAACAAGTATTAGAAAATCAGGAAAAATGTGCAACGTCATGGAAGTAAATAGTTGTAAAGCGTAATACCGTCGTGACTTGCAGCTATCCTCCTTTTCATGCTAATCGAAATATTTTATTTCTATCTTCTATAATAATATCTTCAGTTTGCGATTTTGGAATATTTTATAGACTATATCTCAGGGAATAGAATTAATTCAATATAAATTATGAAACTTACATAACTGATTTATAATCTCGGTAAGCATTAAAAAAGATCCCATTCTGAAATTTTAAAGATTAATGTAAAAATAAAGGCGAAAAACTTTGAAAATGTTGAAAACGGAGAATTTCCGAGCTTCAGTAGAGTATTAAAGTCTTTATGATCGCATTAAAAAAGTATTTTCTAAATCCTGGGATGTCTTATTCATATTTATTTTTTTTGTATTTAGTATTACTCCCCGCAATGCTTACATAAATCAGGCACTGAATTGTTTAGTAAGTTAGTGCCATGTTTAAAAATAATTTCTTTCTCTTAAATTTTTAAATAAATTCTCATTTCCGATTTTGAATTAATCCATTATTCCTGCGCATTGCCTTTAGTATGGAGAGAGTTGCCTACTTTGCATGGAAAAAAAACAACTCAAAATCACTTAATATGTTGAACCTTACAGTTGTGAGACACGTTACATTCGTGATGAAGGAGCTTAACTCTGATATCTCCAGGCCGAATGTAGAATTTGATTTTTCTAGGGAAATTGTTCTGCATTCCGTTCTATTTATTTTATTATTATCATGTGCCTTTTTGCATTGTATTTATTTATGTATACAGAAACCTCACTTTTAAATAATAATGTTATTAAATAATAGAAGGAAGATAGTCCGAATGCAATAAAAAATAACTCAAATAGCCTATTTTACTACATGAGTTATTTTTGAAAGCACCCAGACCATCTTCCTTTAATTAATTAAACACAGTAAATCAACGATCTTCCAATAATGTTATTATTTTTTCTCGATTTTCATAAAATAAATTAAACGACATTAATTGAGAAAATAATAATAATAATTTCTCAAATACAATAAAGTTAAACAATTTCCTTATAATTGTGAGACTGTCTTTTTTTTTATGTACTAAGCTACAGAATTTGTTTTGTTTTTTTGTTTTTTTCACTTACCTATATATGGAATATAAATTAAGGAGAAGTATTGCAATCGTGAACGATTCAACGTTTTGAGATACCTAGTCCAAATAGCCTCCCAATAAGTCCCCCAAAATTGTGTTGTTTTTTTTGTGGGTAGGGAAAAAAATCTTTCATTAGACGAAGTGTAACAAATATGAAATTATACAACAGTGTGAGATCCTTCTAAAAACCACTTCCCAATTCTTCTTCTCAAAATATTTGTAATTTTAAGATAACATAATGAGATATTACAACGAACAGCAAGAGATATAATGAAACTATCATGAAGGCACGAGGTATAACCTCAACTATATATATATATATAAACTTATGTTTAGACGATAGAAAAATTTAAATTTAGACGACAGCAAAAAAAAGGGAAAATGGGTTTAAGTTCAATTTCAATATTGCTTTGTTTCTGTTTCTAATCATGTATACATATATTCTAGCATTGTTGACAGTGGGAGTTTAGTATTAATTAATAATTACAACACTCTGAATATAACTGTA
>NW_027105010.1:193657-194294 GCF_000696795.3 Halyomorpha halys | reverse complement strand
TATCTTATTCCAACCTTATTCCTAAACAACAATCCAATACATCCGTTAAAAACCTTAGCGTCACTATTGACCAAACTCTCTCCTGGAAAAACCACGTCTCCGATATTTCCTGTTTTACCTTTTCCACCCCGAAGCGTTTAAATTATCTTCGTCACCTACTTCCTTTTAAAACCCGGAGGCTCCTGGTTACTTCCTTAATATTCCCCCACTTTGACTATTGCTGTGTGGTGGTTTACGGGGGTGTCTCTGGAGGTCTTGAAGCAAAATTAAAACGGTTAAATAATTGCTTTGTACGATTCATCTTTGGGTTCCCCAGGGACGCCTCTGTCACCCGATTTTATGAAGATTTGAAGTGGCTTAACCCCTTCTTCCGTCGTAAATATTTCCTTGCTTCCTTTCTCTTTCAAGTTATCGAATCCCGCCGTCCATCATACATCTCAGATATCCTTCAATTTAAGTCCTCAGTGCATACCCGCAATACCCGCTCACGGCCCTCAGACTTATTTGTAACTGTCCATCGAATCGCAGCCTTTGGTCGATCTTTCCTCTTCCCTATGGAATTCTATTCCCTCCTTTATTCGTAGTTCTAACACCCTTCCAATCTTCAAATCCCGTATCTTCGACTATCTTCTGTCCA
>NW_027105010.1:188364-193177 GCF_000696795.3 Halyomorpha halys | reverse complement strand
ATTATTATATATATACACATATATGTGTGTGCATATTTGAAAATGGTACAATTTATAATACTTTTTGGTTGTAACATGCATATTTTCCTATGTTTTAGTTGTGTTTTTTTTCTTAGATCCAATACTGGTCGTGCTTCGTTATGAAGATTCTCCTCTTCCAGAAAAAACATGGGAAGTTCGGCCTGTAAGCAGGGAAATAATAGGATTTCCTTCTCTGGTGACCGTAGCTTTTGCTCCAACCTCCACAAATCAAACAAGATATCAAATAAGAAGGATCGTCAACCCTAGTAGACCTCTGGATGGTACCAATATTTTTAAGTATTATCTTATTTATTATCTCATATTACAATCTATAAAAAGTAATAATTGAAATAAACAAAAGTGTTCACAATATAGTGGAGTGATAAATGAATTAAACTTCATACTATAGCTACCAGATCCGTAAATAGGAGTGGCATGGAACAGATAAAATGCCGTATTATTCCCAACCGTTCCAATTCGCCATCGTATTCTTTTTGCTTAACTGTTTCAGTTCCAGACAGTTCCGAGTTGCACTTCAACCGATTAGCTTAAATTTTTCCTGTATTTTAAAATTAAATAAAAATTGTTCTTTAATTCAATCAATTAGAAAGCTTGAAAGCTAAATGATATTGGTTATAACAGGTTTTTTATTTAAATATTCAACCAAAGAACTAAACAGCTTCGTGTGCATATTCCTTCCGTAGAACGGCTTCAGCAGTTCCAAAACATCCCTAGTCCATTGAACAAAGGGTAGTCGAAGACATGAAGAGAGATAGGGAGGTGATCGAACCCTATGTATAATATTATTCCTAATCCTTCAGGAAGTTGGGCGTTGGGCTGATAATCCTATCCCAGCAAAAGATAAACTTACTCACGAAAATTAAAACAAGCATCGGAACGGAAATTAAAACAAATATGCTGAGGATCTCGACCCATAAGTGGAGGAAAAACGGAATATTCTGGTTGTGTCTAACATTCTTCTATGGTTTCCGGTCGGTGGTTGGGAGTAGAGATAAAGAACCTACCCTGCCAAACATACCTTGTCCCAGGAACTATGTCAAACCCAGGGGGTCATTCATGTCTATGAACGTGTCTCCCTATGTCTCTTACGGTGAAAACATTAGCATCCGAATAGGCCTGAGTGCCTGGGCATTTTAACGCAGTTCCCACGAGGGCAGTAACGTAGTTAACCTTTTTGTACCACCACACAACGAAGTACTGGCCACGTTTGACGTTATATAATTTATTATTACCCCTCGCTAGCGACCTAAGTAGGGACCTTTCTACTCCCTACTATTGCTTTAACCATAAGTCCATACAGCCGTTTTTACAGGTGCATTTTTAGATTGTATCACTTTTCACGGAAACAAAATACTGGTATTCCGAAAAAATAAGATTAAAATAAGCATAGATGCATTATTAAATATATCTATTACAACCTAAATCTCTACTTTAATTAATTTTATAATCCACTTATCAACAAAATTAAAACTGACTTTTTGTCTCAATATTTTTGGTCTCTCAAGCCATTCAAAATTTACCACTGTATAAAATTGATACACACATTAAATACTACGATATAAACCATGAATATTTTTTTCAGATGCTTCATGCAATAAAACAGAAACACACAGAGAATGCTATAACCTAAAAAATTCAAAGTTATTCATAAAGAAGAAAATGGGGTAAGTATTTAAAATAACTCTAATTATTACTTGTTAATTTAATTAATTATATATTAAAGCTGCTTGTAAAGAACCAATGATAGAACTGAAATGATTTGATACACTGTAATTTACTATTGCAAACGTTTCATCTTTGCGCTCAAGTTCTGGGCAACAAGTATATATTTATAAGTTATAATTAATTAATAAATATCTATAAAAATGACATAATATTGATTGTAGTTGCTAGTTGCGACTTTAGAAATATGAGGGAAAGAAACAACATTATAATACAAATATAAAATAACACAAGTGCAATTGCTCTTCATAAACTCTATCTCGGTGAAAACACGATTTTTCAGAATGTATTAGAAAATTTCGTGATGGTAAAACAATTTCACTCTACCGTAGCTAGTAGCAGACCTAGACGATGCGGGGCCCTGGGTAATACGGTTCTGCGATTGATTGTTTGGGTAAGGGGTACCGTAGTGTATGTGAGGTATGGGGCACATGTAGGGCATCCTTCAACAAGGCTTTTGATTTCTCGTGAAATGTGTTTCCACCATACTGCATTATTTGCCCTCGATGTACACCTGATAATATTCATAGGGCCCTTGTATAGTGCTTCCAGAATCTGGTGTCGAGATGAAGATGGCATTAGCACCCTATCTTTCATCAGAAGTAAGTCTGCATACCATGAAAATTTGGACCGCTTCTCCTAATAAGGGAGCAAGTTCTCTTGAATATAATGGCGGTTGGGCCAATCTATTAATATAAATGTTTTACGGTCACACACTCTTTGCTTTTATGCCGCTCCTTTCAAATTTGTTCATCATAATTTTTATTTGAATCTGTAACTATTATTTTTATTTGGAGTTCCACATCAGCTGTAGGTTTGTATGATTTAGATGTGAACAAGGGGTGCCTCGATAAGTGGTCGGCCGTTTCTAATTGTTTTCTCGGGACATAAATTATGTTATAGTCGAACCTCAGTATGCGGAAGCGGAACCGTAACAATCTAGGCGAAAGATCATCCACGAGGGTCCTTAACAAACCATCATGCTCTTTGTTCAAAGCTCAGACAATCCCATACGGTAAATGGAAAACATGTGCTGAAGTCAATATATCTTTGACTATAACATAATTTATGTCTCGGGAAAACAATTAGAAACGGCCGACCACTTATCGAGGCACTCCTTGTTCACATCTAAATTATACAAACCTACAGCTGATGTGAAACTCCAAATAAAAATAATAGTTAGAGATTCAGATAAAAATTATGATGAACAAATTTGAAAGGAGCGGCATAAAGGCAAAGAGTGTGTGACCGTAAAAAATTTATATTAATAGATTGGCCCAACCGCCATTATATTCAAGAGAACTAGCTCCCTTATTAGGAGAAGCGGTCCAAATTTTCATGGTATGCAGACTTACTTCTGATGAAAGATAGGGTGCTAATACCATCTTCATCTCGACACCAGATACTGGAATCACTAGACAAGGGCCATATGAATATTACCATGTGTCTATCGAGGGCAAAGAATGCAGTGTGGTGGCAACACATTTCACGAGAAATCATAAGCCTTGTTGAAGGATGCTCTACATGTGCCATGACTAAAATTCATCTTAATGAACCACTGATTCAGTTTTCATTCTCTTCACGACCTTGGGAGAAAGCATCTGTTGACTAGTTCGAAGTTAGTGGGTAGTGGTTCCTTCTTATAATTGACATATATCAATCTTGCATTCTTGACGCTATTATCCAGAAGATGTAGGCAATAAGGGGTCATCATCAAGGAATTCCTGAAATCATCATGGCGAACTGTGGGTCTCAATTTGGACTTTTCTGAGGTTCCAAGAAATTTCAAGACCTATCCCTATATTTTCCGAGACCTTAGATTAAGAATTCAAACCAGAAGCTCCGAACATTTAAAATCGAATGGATTTGCTGAAGCATGAGTGAAAATAGTAAATAACACAATAAAGAAAGAATCAGACTGCCACATCGACATTTTGTCCTACCAAAAATCCTACGATTTCTGTTAATCTTAACCTGAAATGACCACTACATTCAAAGGTGCTCTAATCACCATATCACCATTCTATCCACATTCAAAGAATCTACCCTTTGATGATGGTGTTCTTCCCTTTGTTAAAAAAAATTATAACGATGCTCATGGCACTCATAATCTGAAACTACTTGAGTAGGGGAAAAGTTTGAGCATCCAAGCTGCAAAGAAGCAAGTGTTATTGTAAAAAAGCTGATAAAGCCTCACTCATGTTCAGTAGAAACAAATACCAACTTGTATTGGTATTGTATTGTATTGAAACAGAGTTATCCTAGTTCCCTTTGAAAAGAACCATCCAATCATACCTATAACATCCCAGAGGCTCCTGATCTCTTCCAAAATTCAAACAAAAACTCAAACTGGATCACCACCAAGACATGGATCAGTTCAGAGTGAAAAGGAACTGCAATCGGTAGAGTATTAATTTATATTGTACTATTTAAACAGAAATGATGAACTAAAAGAAGACAGAGTTCAAAACCATTGGAATCTACAAACTAAATTAATGATGCAAGAGAGGGTCTGCTTGAAATCCAAGAGATTAATTGGACAATATCTTAAATATAGTTGATTATTCTAACTACTTAACTATAATTGATAAATTAATAAATTAAGCGAATAAAATTTTGTACCAAAGAAACATACAATTTTTGTTGAAGTTATCAAACAGAAGAACCTACTCAAAACAATAAAGAAGTTAAAATTTTAAATAAAGATGATGTATTTTAATATTTCACACCTATAAGGAAATAACAACAAATGTTTTATCGTATTGATATTGATATATCAACAATCAGCGAATTTCATCATATTATTTGACATAGAGTTTATTACTGAAATATTGAGAGAGAAAAGGAAATATATTGTTAATTCTTTATTTCTACAATTATATGATCATATTTTGTCTTACTTTATCAGAAAAAAATAAATAAATGGAGAAAAATTTATAATGATATATTGAGAGAATAAATTATAGTTGCTTTTTAAATTCTATTACTGGATGTTTGGTTTAGTCAAGAGGTAACTTCAAAATATAATAAGCTATATGTTCAAATAATA
>NW_027105010.1:187400-187724 GCF_000696795.3 Halyomorpha halys | reverse complement strand
ACCAATTTCATAGACTCTTCTTTTGATGATTTCCTCAATTAACTAACACTGACTGCAGACAATCTCTCAGTAAACAAACACTAACAAAACGAAGTATTGGTCCTCTTACAGTTTTTTAGTTGATTCTCATCCATTGAAGTGTGTTGTTAGGCGATCCAAACAAAGAGTCCCTTTTCTTCTTGGGTGACTATTGGTTGTTGCACAACAGTTAGGGATTTTTGCAAATGATTTACTTTCTGAATATTATTCTTGAGCACTATTTCTTGACTTCTATTTTTTCTTAAATTTACTGTATTTTCAATTATGATGGGAAGAGTTAAAATA
>NW_027105010.1:172860-186035 GCF_000696795.3 Halyomorpha halys | reverse complement strand
GAAGTCTTTTCTTTCAAGGAACTTCATCAATTCTTTTTTGAACCTGTGGTGCCGGCGTGTTATAAGGAGGGAGTTGTTGGGGCATTTTCCCAGCACATGCGCTGGTGTTTCAGACTCTCTGCCGCATTTGCGACAGAGGGACCCAACTTCTCCTTGCTGTCCACTGGCTCCTGGGACTCCACGCAGGGGTGCATATTACAATATATCAGGGGTGGGCAACTTTTCTGTAAATAAGATCTAATTTTTATCTTATAAGCGTGTCGCAATCTACTTGTCATAGGAGTAGTCTAAGGGGGGAAAAGGGGTGTGAAATACATACTGTGTTTATAAACTGTGGTTGAGTTTTAGCGAGGTATGGGTGGATAAGTAATATGTGAACAAAACTATTTTTTAAATCACTTATTAAGTTTTTGACATATAGGCCTATGCAGAAAATAAATTTCCAGACCTAACTTTTGATAGCAGCATTCCGTACATGCTACCTAAAAACCAATTTTCCAACAATTATTAAAGATAGATTTTTACTAACTTAGGAAATTAAATGCATTAAATGCAATTTAATTTTTTTATTACCTGTAATGTATGAGTTGTTGTACTGTTTGTTCATTGGACCAGGAAAATGTATCATGAAAGAATATCATGTCATACTTTTAGCTATATATATATGATAACAGCAGACAAAATATTATTTAGTAGTTTCCGAATCACAATTGTAATAAAAATTAAATTAATGAAATAAAATAAAAAAATAATAAGATAAATAAACAAATATTAATCATGAATTATACACAAAGAAAATTAAAAGGGTGAAAAAGTAAAGTTAACATGTTTACTGGTGTTCCTGATTAAATAAGTAATATAAATAACGATATAGAAACATCATATCATATATGATTTAACTTTGTAACAAAAACGAACTGCTATTATTGAAAGCAATGAAGTATTTAAAATAAAAACTAAAATCATAATTTAAATAAACAAGTTTAGTTTAAAAATAATCTATATTTTTTTGTAATGAGAAGTTACATAATAAACTGTTAAAAAACATATTCAAAAATGTTCAATTTCTATTCTAAACATGTAATATCAATATTATTAATATTAATATTATTTCCACAGGCATTCATTGAGTATTACGATGTCAGGTGAAATAGCTTCAAGCTCATTAACAGTAGACGTTCTTTCAGCACATTGCAATATCACTTGCCGAGGAGACATAAATCCTTGTTCCAGTGTGGAAATAAGAAATTTGCAATGGGAAAATGTATGTTAAAGATACAATTCTATATTATTACTTAATTTTATATCATATAATTATTCTTTATTCTAAAGTATTGCTGTTGGATTAAGCAAAAAGTTTCCTGGGAATTAATATTGTACAGGTTTTACAACTTCAGTGTATGACAACAAATGAATCTATTCCTGAATTTTGATGGATATAACTGATGAGAGAGAAAAAAAGATAAAAGGATTATAAATTATCCTATAGGTAACCAGCCAATATGAGTGGGCAGGTCATCTTTTTATTTTGTAGTGCCACCACAATACAAAAGTCAACCCACTGAGGCTGGAATTGAACAGGCTTGAGGTTGTAAAAGTGACACTTCAACCCTTTTGGCTACAACGGCCGGCCTCAAGTTATCCTGAGGCCTCTTTCTAGTACCTTATCAAGAACCTAATGGGTTGCAGTTGTACAGATTTCTTTTTATGTGAAATTAGTAAAAAAAAACTCTGATTAACCTGACAGTACCGCCACAGCCCATTTATTTTTAAGTGTCAGACAGACACGCATGATTATTTAAATTTTAAACATTCCTGTATTTCCTAATGTGTCAACCTCTATCTTGCAGACATAGATATTCATACATTTTTCACAGCACTTTTCTTTCGATCTTGTAAAGAGTGTCAAACTTTAGCTTATCCAGAATCTACATTTCTATAGCAACTTGGAACTTGGTATAGCAAACTTCTTATATTTGGTAGCTGACCATTATTTTTTTAATTAACAAAGTAATTTAATAAATTAACTCCATTCAGTATTTTTCACTGTAAATGTATGAAGTAGATTTTATATATATGAAAATATATCATGCCATAATAATTAATTAAAAATCTTTTTTCAGCCCACTGAAGAATTAAAAATATACAACACTGAAAATAGTTCAGATACTATTTATTACTGTGCCAGGGTGAGTTGTAATTTAATTTTTTTATTATATTACATTGAACTATTTGTTTTTGTTTAATTTTTTTATTTAGCTCAAGTTGTTTTAATTAATCCCAAAATTTAGTGCTGCCAACAAGAGCTGTGGGGAGACAGCTAAAACCTGCTATTTCAATCCTTTTAATCCCAAGCCCTTTGAACAATAGTCAATGTTCCTTACTATGTAACCAACAATACCCTACTTTATGACCTTAATATCCCATTTCAATCAGAACTTATTAAATCCAAATTAATCACATTCCATGAGAAACTTACTTATCATCCTAATCCCCTACCACAATTCTTATCCTGCATTACCCATCTCTACAATTGAGGAGTCAAAGGTTGAAATGGCAGTAAACCAGGGACCTATTGTAAATAATTATAATAGAGTTCTACCAATGGCAAGATTCTCCATTTAAGTCCTTAATCTCTGCGGCTAGTGCCCTCAGTCATCCTCCGCTGGCTTTTAATACCAGTGTCAAGGTTAAGAGAGAAGCCTCAGGATCTCCATAGTCCTGCTCTTTCCTCCATAAGTGGGTAGAAAAGCTCAGTTCAGAGTTCCCCAGGCTGAATGTAAATATTTTAAATAGGAATGATTATGTTCAAGATATTATTTTACTTTGAGTGTAATTTTGTTTTTATTTATTAAATTTTTTTTAGTATTATTATTATAATTTTTATTTATTTTTTCTTCTTCTATTTCTTATTTTGTTATTATTTAATTCATGTATTTGTAAACATGGTGTGAATGAGCTATATGATCCCTATTACCTTTGCCTATAAATATAAGACAGAATGTAATATTACACAATATAAATATATATGAAAAAAATCAAATTGCTGCCAACTAAAGTAAAATAACCAAAGTAATTCCTATTCTAAATTTAAACTCATTTACATTCCAATTAAATTCGTTTTTCATTAAAGTTACAGCCCAGTGACCCAGTAACCCCTCATTGGTAACGTAATTAGTTGGTCTGGTAGTTTTCAATGTGATGAAAGATTGTGTTTCTGTTTTTCAGCATTATTACTTTAAACAAATTATATTTATAAGGACACTTTAAAGTATTAAAGTAACCGATAAGTCAGTTTAATAAAATATATATGAGATAAATATATGTGACATTGATAAACCTAAAGAACAATATTTCAACCTTATTTTATTCCCCAAATTATCAAAGTAAATCAAAATTTAATGTATTTTTATGATCAAATAAATATTTAATTCATCTTAATAAGAAGATCAATAAAAATTAAATATTTACAACAAATAATTGTGAGTTAAAGTAAAAAATGCAGCAAAAGGTACAACAAAATGAAAATGATACATACTAATGTTTAACTTGTAATGACATTTGGAATCATTTATTCTTTGCCATTTATGCTTGTAGACTCCGAAGGAATCATTCTTTTGGTTTTAATTCATATTTTATAGTGTTTAAGCTGATGGTAGCCCATTCAACTATAAACAAGTATCAACAGATTATTAACCACCATAACAAGGAAAACGTTAATCAGGCGGTTTGTTGGAATGATTCGGAGAAGTCATTCAATAGTTCAGCAGATTACAGAAAGATTTTGGAGAAATGAAAAAGTTCTCAATGAAATCTATTATGTTTATGTTTATGAGGAGAAGATGATTGGTGGTGCAGTTAGTGAAGGACCCAAATAAGTAAAAACTTATTTATTTATTTATTAGTGCCCATTACTCATTTGTGTTCTTCACTGACCGCACTCCAAATCATCTTCTCCTATAATCTTAGGTCAACTATCAACTCATTATGTTTATGTTTAGTATGAGTATGTAAAAAAAAAACTACAATCGCAGATGAGTGGTGGATTTTGAATCATGTAAAGAAAAATCCCTAAATATGTATGTGAAATTGCAATGCAGAGAATGTTCATTCTCAAAAAATATAAATTTAAGGAAAGGGTTGCTAGAAAAAAACCTTTATCAGCAGAAAAATTTGCTGAAGAATATTTGAAAAATATTTTTAACATTCTCGAACAGAGTCCTATTTACAGACAAATCTAAATTTGATATTATTTGAGTCTGATGAATGTTCTTTTGTGTGGAGAAAAATGAAAATCTTCTGTCCTCTGTAAAACATTAAGGTAATAGTGCAATGGTAGGGGGTTGTACGTCAGCAATTAGTGCTGGCAGCTTGTATTTTAATGGTGTTAACATGGATAAACAATCATATGTAGAAATTTGAGAAATAATTTTAGAAAAAAAGAGTAAAAATTGAACATTAAGTAGTAATTGAAAAATTACTATGATTTATTATGATGTTTTACCAGGATAACGTTTTGAAACATATAGCACATTCGTCAAAGAATTGCTGATATTCAGTCGTCCTAAAGTGCTTAAAAAAACCCTACATAATTACCTAATATCAATGTTATTGAATACCTTCAGGTAAAAAATAAGGAAACTTATATACTCAACAAGGAAGATTTGAAAAAAGGTTTACTAGAAGAAAGGAGTAAGAATACCTCTTATAACACAAAAAATCTGGTTGAATCCATTTTAAATCAACTTATGGAAGTCATTAAATGTAAAGGTTTACCAAAACCATAACAATCAATGAAGAATTTTTATCTTTTTTTATTATTTTCATTAACCTTTTACTAACTTTTATAAGTTAAACAATGAAAATAGGAATTAGTTCTCAATACAGCTTAACTTTATGTAATGTATATGTATGCAATTTATTCATAATACAATTCAATATTTAATTAAAACAAAAAACTTATTTCCTTTTATTTTCAATATTTATTGATAAAATGATATTTTCTAATTCACAGATATCTCCTGCATACCATGAATGCTGTATGATTTATACAGAAACTGTTTATCTTTCTCCAGGTGTGTAG
Organism: Halyomorpha halys; assembly: GCF_000696795.3. NCBI lineage: Eukaryota > Metazoa > Arthropoda > Insecta > Hemiptera > Pentatomidae > Halyomorpha > Halyomorpha halys. The sequence continues at coordinate 180,952 of NW_027105010.1, read as the reverse complement.
CTATTCTGTTTTTCCTACATCTAATCAAACACCTTTGTTAACTTGGTATTATTTTAATGTAATTATTATCTAATTTAGGTCAAATATTTTCAGATTATCCTCGAAGAATATCTGTTGCCTACAGTCAGAAAATATACTTACCCAAGTCGTTTATAGTTTTAAGTGTTTCTCTTACCTTACTCATAAGTATTATGTTTGCAGTAAGAAAAATATTTGGAGGTAATGTCATGAAAAAATACCTTATAGCTTGTGTAAACATTTTATACATAGATTAATTTAAACAAACTAATTAATTTTAAGCTTCTCATACTTTATTTATTACAATAAGAGCTCTATTAACTTTTTGGGGTCAAGGAATATACCATCAGTTTTGGATGGCCATCACAAATGATACCATTCCATTCCTCATCTTGAGTCAAGTTTTGGGTTATTAGGTTAATTCGAGAAGATAGTTTAGCCTGAGCCAGTGAAATGGGGTTCTGTTATATTCATTTTGATATTCTGGAGGAAGTTTCCAATTAATAAACCAACATACTTCAAATGTCTTTATTTCATCTTTTATGAAGCTCCAGACAAATGCTCGCCATCATTAAACATTTATACATAGTTTGTTATGAATTTTACAATTTGAACTTCAATTTAGTTAGTTCATTATTATTTTTTTTTAATATTTCGTTAATCATTAACTACAGAATACTTTTCCTTTTGTTGATTTTTTAAAAATTTTGTAAATTGTCATACTATCATATTTTATGTATTATTACATATCCTGGCCAGTCTAAAAAATAATGATCTAAAAAACTGAAGATAAAGAAACACTATACAAAATAAAAATTAACATTTGATAATGTACAATGTTAGTCTGAAAGGTTATGGCAGATGAAATAGTAACATTAAAATATATAAATTTAATTATTAAGCTTTCAAGTTAAAAAGGATATTACAAGTAACACTAGTATGTTCCTTGACACCTTTCCTTAAATATAAATATATCAACCTAAACTATTAAAATTAAGTAACAGTCGCATCAAAATTATTTTATAATCCATTTCAATCCATTTTGAGCTATTTTTTATTATTATGTACTATTATACCTTTTTTGGTGAGTGGTTCAACCTTGACATAAAAATAAATGCTCCTACCTGTTTGAATCTACTGAGAAAAAATGTTTTTTTCCTTACCTACCTTCTCTCTTCATATGCACATTTTGTTTCTTTAGCTTGAAAATTAAATCAATTGAAAGATAAATTTATTTTAAATAAACAAATAAGTATTTGTATCTACTCAAACCATTTCGCCATAGTCAGAGTACATGATAGATGCATATACAAATCAGTTCATAATTGTACTACAGGTATATGCAATGCAATGAGAACTGAGAGTATCAAATAGCAATATACTGTTCATTAATCCTCATAGGTGAGGTTCTCAAACTATAGTTTAGAAACATTTTTCGATGCCCATTCTGTTAAAGGATTTTTTCAATCACAGAGGGGTATGACCAATGTTGAACACAACTGATTTTGAGTAAAGAATGACTAATTGAAGTTTTCAAATCTTCTATGAAGGAAAATTAGTTCTGAAATTTGTAAGGAAAAGTCAGTCAGCAAAACATAAGAACTTCAGTATTCAAGTTTCGAAAAGTGATTAACATCAACTAAATGAGTTATTATAAAATAGAAAGTGAAGATGGAAACCAAGAAAAAATGTCTTAGGCAATTATGAGTCAGGAAAATATATGCACTTTTTAAAAATATATTTATTTTTTTTATCAGACAAATGGTTTTAAATCATACAATTAATGAATGAAATGAAACCACAAATTCATATATTACACATCAAGAATGAAAGGATCACAACTCATGAAATGTATTTTTGTTGGAACAAACATCAGACACAGGCTAAGTTCTACAAAGATTTTTTTTTTAACAAACTTTAGATATAGGTTAAGTTTGAGAAAAATGCTTTATGTGGCCATGCTGCCCAAATACATAGGGTTGCTACTATATACAGCATACTCATCAATACATCATGATTGGACATATATAAACTACATATATCAACATGATACAAAAACAATTTTTTTTTCTACCTTTTCCTTTTTCAGACAATAATTATCTATATACTAAATACAATATATTTTTAGTATTGTTTTTTTCTCTTTGATAATTTTATTCTATTTTTTCCCCATATATATTAGTTTTCCTCATTCTTCGTCTTGCATAAGCCACATTACAATTTACCTATTCATTCAATCATACCTCCCCTCTCTAGTGAACTGCAATACACATTTGATCGTTACAAAAATTAAAAGAATTTATCATTAAATAGGAATAAAAAAAAAAAAAAAAAATCAAAGCTACAACAGTTGCAGCAGGTAGATCAGTTTAAAAAATAAATAAGGTTAAAAAACTAATACATAAATTTTAAAAACATATAAATGAGTTTGAAAAAATGAATAAAAAGCAAAACAAAAACCAAAAAGCTGTTATTTTGAAAGCTTTTCTATTGGTATGGTCTGATATTTGAGGGAAGGCTACACTTTGGAATGATAAGGATGCAACTATTAAAATTTTTACATTAGAAATTTTGATTTGTACCTTTTCATTCTGGATGTATGATACATTATGCAAATAACGATTAATTTGTTCACATAAAACCTTCCATAATATAGTGTCCAGGTTATTAGTTGATTCACAATTGTCTTATTATCTTTTTATATTGACCAACTAGTTACCAAATAGCTCAAATATCAAGGGTGATTGTTTAGCAATTAATAAATAATTTTTAATTATAAGGCCTAATGGAGGTTGAATGTTAATACTTTCAATAATTTTTGCCAATGGCTGCCACTACTGACCTCCATCAAACACCTAATCAACAATGTAATATTAAACTCCATCTTTATCTCGATATACCTCTTGGACATTTATATATTGGTTAAGCGCTGATCATTTGTTAAGCAATTCATTATTTTTTCACCCCATTAAACTTATATACCTTTTTCAGATAAAAAAAAAAGTTTTATTAATATTTAATTATAAAGATAGTTGCTTCAGCAATACATATTAACATGTTATCAGATCGATAGCTGATTGCTAAGAAATATTAGTAATATTAGTTTTTATCCATGTTTCAGATAGCAGCCACAAGTGCTGGCCATATAACAACATTAGACCTCCTCAAAGTAGTGAAGATGGTTTATTAAACCCTAGTCATGAAACGACACCATCAAAAATTAACACTACCCCTTCTCATGTATTTATACAACCAGTTGAAGTTGAAGTCCTATTGATTTATCCAAGGGAATCAGATACACTAGAAAAATTGATGATAAAATTTAGACATATTCTATCATCTTATGTAACAAAAGTAGGTTATTTTAAGCATACATTAAAGTATGTATTTATTTATTTCACACTGTCAAATGAAATTTTTATTTCCACACAGAATGCTTAAATGATGATGATATATAGTCTAATATGTTATGAAGTATTAGAATAATGGATTAACACAAATTAATCTAAGCGGTGCATGCTTAAATTTAATTTGTGTAACCCATGAAAACGTATATTAAAGTTAATATTTTAAACACATCATTTTTGATTTTCAAAGTTTTAATTAAATTAATTTAACTACTACTTGTTTAGAATGTAGTTTCATTCATACATCGTTCATTCATGCATCAATTGCATTAATATTCACCTGGCAGAAGTTGGCTTTATTTTTTCTAAACAAAACTTGTCCTTTGAGCTATTTCCTCACTTTAGAGTTCTGCTGCTCTATTTTGAACTACTTTTGTTCCTGAAATCATTTCACTTTTGGTTAACATTATTACTCCACTTTATAATTATTCTTGGAGTGATAAAATAACAAATACATTTATAAATAAAATAATTGTTAAGTTTTATTTGTAAATAAATCAAAAAAGTAAAGCTGTTGATGCATATTTGTTTTTAGCTTTATAATACTAACATTATTAACAATGACATGGGAATAGTATTCACATAGCTGGACTTAATAAATTCAATTAAGTTTAAATTTTCAATCTTATTTTTCGATTTGAAGTTACTTGCAAGAAACTGATTTAATCGTAAAATAGTATCTTTCATTTTGAATTTAGTAAACTCATTTGTGAATAACAGATTTTTTTGTAATTTGAATGTTTTTGTAATCCAAGTTCCAAAATATTTTTATCATGACTGATGATGATAGTAATACAATAGCAGTTCTAAGACAGCTATTAATTGGGAAAAAATGTTGAAGGAAGGGTGACTTTGATAGAGACACACAAGCAAAAAATGTTCAACAAAGGCTGACTATGAGAGAAAACATACCTGAACACTCCTAGCTTGAACAAAGGGTGACTTTGACAAAGAAACACAAGCAAAAAATGTTCTACAAAAGCTGACTATGAGAGAAAACATGCCTGAACACTCATGGCTTATATTTATGAAAAATTCAATTGCCAATCAAAACGTAAACAAACTTTTACACACAACTATAGTGTTAGTATGAATCCAAGTACCAGCTCAATAGAAGGGATAGTTAAAACAATGATTCAATGACGAGATACAGTAAATATTTAATAATTGTAAGAGATATGCTCGCGGATACACCTCTTCTGGGTTAAAATTTAAGTATTGATTTGTCAAAGGTATAATTTGAAAATTACTTCTTCCCATCCCACATTCCTCGGAACAGTTCCTTTTTTTTCTCTCCTGGTCCCGTGTTCCGCCGTCCCCTATTACGAAACGCGATTTATCCTGTATTTCTGTGATTATCAATAATTATAGCCAAGTGCTAAATACTTGTTTCTAAAACCAAAACCGCTTAATCTGTCAACGTGTGTGTTCTAGGCTTTATTCAATTTTTTTTAATCTAAAAAAGACTGTACATTTTTAAAAACATTTTCCATAAATTTTAATGAATCATCTGTGGTACCGTAAAATAGGGTTACTTTGCACCATATTGGACTCTTTAATATTCTGAAAAATACAAGAAAGACCGCTAGTTAACACTATTTTTATATCTTTGTATTTATTATTATTATTTTTCCTCCTAATGTGGAGCAAATTTTATGCGAGATTTTGCACCATTTTCTAAAATTCATCATTAACACCTGGAAATATGAAATATATGGTGCAATTCAGGGCTATTGTAATCGAAAAAATTAATAAGTAAAAACATACAAGAGCAAAATAAACATAAATATATATTTTTGTTTGAAAATTTTCTGAAAAAGACTTATATATCTTTTTTTCAAACTTAATATACATTTTCTCTTGAAATACTAGCATAGTGAAATAAGACAAAATGTATCATTGCAGACATATATATTCAATACAAATCTAGGCCAAAATTTACAAACATTATAAATATATTATTTTAATAAATTTGAAATTACTAAGGTATTAAAGAATGTTAAAAATTAAAAATAATCATATAATAAACATCAGCATTGAAAGATTTTGGAACACAAAAAAAAAGACTGGTTTACTAAAGCAAAAAAACCTCTAATTTCTGGTGTAGTTACACGCGGTCTCTTTTTCTGGAATCGTAACTAAGAAAGGGATTAATAATTAAAACTGCCACTGGTTTTTTAATCACAGATAAAACTTAAACAATAAAGAAACTACCCATAACTTTATATTTTCAGAAGTATCAACCTAGTTACAAAAGTTTGAGGTGTATTGTTTAACGGAGAATAACAGGAGGAAAAAGTAAAAAAAACCTGAAACCTAGGATTATTTTTCAATTGATCTTTGCTACTCCCATTCGGAAGGTGTCTTTCACATCTTTCACTCCCAGTTCTTCTGCGCCTTTTACTATCACTGATATGTCATAGTCAACAACACGAAACTTTAACGTTAATGGGACAAAATATCTCCTAAGGAGTAAAGTAACCCAATTCTACGATAGTGAAGTTGTCAACTAAAAAGACTTTAGACTAAGACCTTACCCCTAAGAAAACGAGTCATAATTTCTTCGAAAATGTACCACATTTTATGTTTTTTTGTCTGATCATAATAAACCATAGCCCTTGTTTTGTTACTTGATTACATCACTTATAATTATTTAAACCATCACTATTGCGTCAGAGAACAACATTGTAGAACAACAGAGAAAAACATTGTAATAATCAACTTTACTTCGTACAAATCAAGAGAGACATTAATGAAAGAAAATATTATATAAACGTTATTATTATCAATGAAAGGTTGGTTTAGGAATACGTTATTATCTATATTTATATTTATATTACCTTATGGTTAAAATAAATACTTAAAAAAAAATCTTTTGCAGGTTTGGGATCCCTTGGACGATCTAGAAATAGAAAAAGTGAGTGAAAACCCGAATATGTGGCTGGACAGTGTTCTTAGTCGAAACAATGTGAAAGTTATATTAGTTGAGGACAGTGGTATTTCAGAATGGTACGAGAGCTGTCGCGATGGGGAGCCCGCCTTCCGTTATCACCATTTAGATGGATTATTTTTATATTCACTTAGTGTACTGCATAACAATCCATATCTTTGTTATGATTATCGGAAATTATTTATTATAAGGTAATTAATTTATAATGTTCGTTTGGAAATTATTTATGGATTTTGTGACTTTTTATGGGAAATTCCGTTTTATTTTTATTTTTCAGATTTTCCAGCCTGAATATGAACACTAAAAGCACTAACATTGTACCATGTACACGCTACGAAATTCCGCGTAACTTCCATAAATTAATTACTGATTTAGTTGGGTAGGTTGCTTTATTTTCTTACCAAATATTAATTTGTTTTAAAACAACTATAATTTGTGTTTATTTTATTTATTATTTATTAATTATTATTATGAAGATAACCTTTATTTTTAAGCTTCTTTCTCGGCTATCATATAAATTATCCTAGCTTCTTTTTTTTCTTGAGGTTTAATTTTACTTCCTCACCTTCAAGGGAACTTTTACATTGAAAAAGTTTATGTGCTTATTCCTTTAGTCCCTAAAATTACCTTACAAATCAAAGGAATTATTTATTAAGTTATCATTTGCTTTGTTAGCGTTCTTTGAGACAAGACCGTCAGATCATCATGTCACATCTAATCTGTCTAGCTAACTGAATTTTATTGTGATAGAACATAACAAAACGAGCTTTGTCTGAGAGAAAACTTTGGGCAGTTCTGGGTGTAAAGTTCAGGGTCGAGGACCTGGCGTTTCGTAACGAAAATCGCCTAGTAAAGGAAACTGCAATTTGTCATTCGCGGTTCATCCCCCAAATAATGATGACCCTGCCGAGGTGATCCGATTTCTAGAGGTAAGTTGGGTAAGGTTTGCTGTAGAAAGGGTACCGATCTCGACGTATCAATAAAAAAGATCATTTGGATAGCTTTGAGTGATATAGATCATGTCTTTTCAAATTTTTAATTTTTTTTTTTTTCTGTCATTTTTATTCTAGTTGGAAATTTATATTGTTAGCTTTTACATTTTATTACTTTGTAGATCTTAATTAAATTCATATTCAATTTTTAATTTTTTTTTTTAGGATATAGATTATAGATGTGATATTTTCTCTTAAATCTTCCCTAGTATTTAATTTTAATTCTATTCATACTCTTATATTCTGTCTTCTCATTTCCCTTCCTCATGTCCTCAAGATTAATACTCCTTTTTTTCCTGTGTGTTATAACTATATCTGTGTTAGGTTAATCATTGCAGATTATTTTGATACCAAACTCTTCTGTATCCTTTCCACCGAACTATCATATTCGGTTTTCAGATTCATTATTTGTTCATTTTATCATTATTCCCTTCAACATTTAATCTCCTTTTCCCTCAATCCACAACTCTTTCCCTAATTCCATAAACTTTTCTGATTTCTGGTATTTCCTGACCCATCTTCATTCCTAAAACTAATTTCTGGTGAAATTTTAGATCATTAACTCCAGAATATATAACGTATTATAAAAATCGTACAGTATAAATCCTTTACTTGACCCGCTACCCCATCCAAAACATCTCATCTTTTTCGCTCACTACTTTAGTAGGGGTATTCATGATCTTTGGTTTAACATGTTAAAGCGTGTTAAATGGAAAAACTCATGT
>NW_027105010.1:154028-167604 GCF_000696795.3 Halyomorpha halys | reverse complement strand
TCAATCTGTCAAGGGCCTCTCGGCAGACGATTGTGTTTGAGCTCCGAGTGTCTACCAGACAGCTTACTCCTCTCTTCCCTCGTATAATAGGCAGACCGCCGTGCTGTCCTCTCACATGATGGTTCTCTAACGTGCGGTCAACATAACGTGCAGTGCACCACAGTAAAAAAAAACAAAAAAAAAAAAAAACATTAATTGAATAATTAACAAAAGAATAAAAAAGGAAAAAATTGGTGATCCTAGGGAGTAGTGGCATGCGCAAACCCCAGCGCACTACCCCACTGCTCCCGCACCCCGTATGCCAGAGATGGCAAGGGAGGGGGATAAAAAAAAAAAAAAGGTAGCACTTTCAATCACTGCTTTAAGTTAGAAGATTGCTTGGCTATCTTCATCTTCATCAGTTCTATAGTACTGTAATATGGAGATTGCAAGTAACTCTTTGTCAAGATTGGGTCTTAGGCAGTGGATCTGTTTAACAGGTGTTAGTGGGATTTTAAAAAAAGATACCTTAGGGCATGAGTGTAGGGGTTTACAACGGATAGTAAAGGTGATTTGTTGGGATTTGTTAGGATTTATTTTGATTCTCAATTTGAGACACCATTCTTCAATGGATGTTATGATTAACTAAAGAGGGACCGGGATTCGATGCGACAACCTCTGGATTGGTAGACTGGCACGTTACCACGCTGCTACCGCTGCCCCCCTAAGCATACTTTATATTAATACTTTTATAAATGGCTTCTAACAAATATAGGAAGTCAACAAAATATTCAAATTAAAAAATATCTATATTTTGTTTTTAAATATCAAACAATTTCAATACAGACTCAAATGTTTTGACTGGCTCTGTAAAAACATAAGTGGTGCTATTTATCCAACAAGTATATACATTTTATTTTTGAATAAGATAAACCTTATTTTAGATTACTAAATAATATAGATGTATATAGTCTATACATATATATTATTTATAACTATAATTTTTATTATATATTGTGTAGTTATTGTAACATAATCGTCATCGACAACGTTGTTCACGTCAGGTATTATCAAGAAATATTTATTCAATATACTTTATTATAATTAACATAGTCCCTTACATTATGTTTTCATCAGAACTTTATTTTTTTAATTTTAAAGTTTTTGTATTTTACAATTCAGGTCCAGTGTTACCAATATGCAATCTGAATTCCAGCCTCCTCTCAAAGAAATGGAAGAATTAGAATTAATAATCTTTGAATATGGACAAGAAAAGAGGATTCATCAAGAACAAAACAAATGATGTGGGCAGAAAATAAGGTGGTTGACTGTTTCCGTGATTAATTTATTTTCTAGAGAGCTAAGAAATAATAAAGATGTTTTTAAGTCATCAACTTTCAACCTCGATAATTGTGTGGTCTTTAGATGATTATATTGATTTGCTCATAATACCTATTGGTGGTGCAAGGGGTCTACAGTTATCTTTCAGCCCACACACCAACTAGATTTGTTTCAACCTTATTGCGAATTTCACTGTTAGGACTCGTCCTAACCTGGCAAGAATAACGCGATGGTCGCTTGGTGGGACAAAAAAACCCCACAAATATATAAAATATACTTAAGTGTCCTTGTTGAACATTTTAAATTCAATGAGTTTACTTATTTAACTTAAAATTTTTATTAAGGATACTTTAATATATTTTATATATGAGTACTTGGTATTTTTTTTTGTTCCACCAAGCGACCATCACGCTATTCTTGTCCAAAATTTCTGCTTGGTAAGTCACCGATGACTTCTCTGTTAAGAGTTTTTATTGTGAGTCCGTATGATAAATTCGTCGTGACATTACCAAGCAGGAATACCTGTCAGTGGAAAGACATAATATTGATGTAGATGACTTTGGGGTTCTATTTTCAACAAACCGGAAAAAAAAAATCTATTTCATTTAATTTTATCCTAAATTTGATGTACAAATAATTGTTGAACCATTTATAACCAAAGAAATAAACTAAAAGTCATATGGAAAGCCTGAATTTAATTGAAATTGAAATCCTGTTACTAAGCATATATGCTATATATGTTAAGTCAGAGTAAGTGCATGTATGAGATTTTTCTCAACTTTGTTTTCTTGGAAATGCTACAATATATACCATAGATGAAACTTTCCTAACTAAATAAATTTGAGAAAAATCCCAATTTATGCATTTAAACTGACTTACCTTATGCATGTATACTTTTTACCCATTGAACCACTATAAATACAAAATGTTTAGTTTTAAGTTACAAATTTTAAAATCTTAATTAGATGCAAGTGTTTTTTTCAGCTACTGCTTTAATTACAATGTAGTATAATCGAACGACAAAGTAAGCAAATCCCCAGCTTACTATTATTTTTCAGATTATCCTTATCTAATATAAAAACTGTCACCTGCCTTATGTCTTACCACCTACTGTACACTAATTTATTCATTAATACATTAAGTTTCAAATAGTTCAAATGTAAAAATAAAGATTTTTTTTTGTAAATTTATGTTTGATTATTTTATTTTTAATAAAAACCTGCTGAATAAATTGTTTTGTTTTATAATACTCTTTAACTTATAGTGTTTGAAAACTAATAACATTAAGTCTCATCATTAACAAACTAATTATGGCCTAGAGTTAATGACAAGATACATCCATTTTGCATTTTAGCTACATACTATCGTTCAGAGAAGAACAAATCTTCTTAATTATAATATCTATATAAATAAATATATCTGGTTACCTAAGGGACCTGATCCGTGTTTTACTCCGGGATCCCTTTATTGTAATTTGGAAGAATTTAATAAGAGTGTTAATATAATTATATTTTCGAAGCCAAATTTAATCGCTGGAGGCGCAGGCAGTAACAAATTAATTAATAGAGTAATGTAATGACAGAGATTCCGTTGGTCACATGTATATGAATATAATTTGGTTATCTATCTTATGTCTTCGCCGCCACGGTTATGTCCTGGTGTCTTCCTATGAGTGGCGCTTCCTAGAATGAGGCTTTGTACGTCGGTGAGCGAAAATGGTGAACACTCTGTGTATTGCTCGCTCTTACGTGTCACTCATGCAGAGGCTGGCCAGTAAGTCCTTATGTATCTGACCTGGTGGTAGAGGTAACAAGGTTCTGTCGTACTTAGAGTAACCCCACTGTGGGTGTCCTCAATAAGCGTCCTAAAAGCATTTCAATGACCTTTGGGGTGGGAGGAGGAGAAGGAAAACACTGAAAATGAGACCAATTACTCCATAAATTATATTAACAAAAACTGTACTGAACAAATCGAATATGTGTAAATCTGACTTATCGAGCCGTTCGTAGCTGAGCGAGTATAAGTTCTAACTTAGATTGGCTCGTGACTGCAGAGAATCCGGCCTGGAGATCGACTTTGATATCTGTGGTGGTCCCACGAAATGAAAACCTGACCCCTCCCCCACCATGGTTAAAATAGGGTGGTGACCAATAATTAACCCCAACAAAAAATCTGATACGCGACCCATCTCAATTTGGTTCAGCCAAATTTACAATTGAGAGGAGTGGGGGACGGGAAAGGCGCAGTCTGCTTGAAGGAAGGGAAAATTTTAACCTGGCTCCAACACTCAAATAAGAAAATATGGCTAGTAGGCTACAAAACACATACATATATTAAAATTTCGAGACCAAAAGTGCATGCATATAACGAGCATTAATAAATAATTAACGAATACAATAAATTAGTACGCTACCACTTGTGAAGATACATACATGAAATCTAGTGCAATCATTATATCATTTATTAAGAATAATGACCGCATGAGATATATAGTCTAATTTTGGCTGATTAGTGTCTTCGTCTGTAATTAGGAAAAATTCTGTACGCTAGATGATTTTGCGTAAGGGTGCACGGACAAAAACATACCTAAACACAAAACCCTACGTGGCAGGAGTAATGTGATCTTCGGATACACTGGCAAAACCTTCGACTAAACAGACCAGAATGAAAACAGACGACGGAAAGTCGTCTATTGCGAGGTAGGTAAAAAAATAATTATAAGGAAACAACAATGGATTGATCCTCATAGAGTGCAAGTTCTGCCACCCAGCATGAAAAGCCCAAACGTATTGAGAAAAAAATCACTAAAATCGTGTGTGTACAGGGTGACTTGGAAATTAGTTGGGTTACTTTAATATAGTCAAAGTGCAATCCGCACTAACATTTCCCTTTGATGGGGCGCATAACTGTGCTTCTGTAAAAACTTTTACATCTACTACTTGCTTCCGGCAGCCAGTACAAGTTCTTTACAGCCTAGCTTGCAGCGCGAATTGACAGACTGATGCAGCTGTTATGCGGCGGAATCACCGGTTTGGGATGCATTTACATCGACAACATTAAGGGTTATATTTCATGTTGGCTTCGGTCCATTCTCTTTGATACCACGAATTTAAAGGTCCACGCTCTGGCAATTGAACGGATCACATCCGACATACCTCGACGCCTGGTACCTCTGAAGGTGATCAATGATGTCCCTATTCCCGATCCCACTGACTTGCACGTTAACGTTGACCTACACTCCCACCTACTTCTGGTGCTCATAAAAAGGCTGTCAGGGATGGTCAACCGTATTTGGTAAGGTCTTCATTGAGAATTACTACCGTAATGCTTCATTCACTGGCATCTCCTCGTGTAGGATGATGCAGCCGTTTCGAAATCCATCCGGAAACCAAAGGAATACGACCTGCAGACCGTGGGAACGTAATGCTGACTTTTTTTTCCATTAGCTAAACGTACTTGAACTATTTATTAATCCCAGTGTATTGAGGTAAGTGTTTAAACTAAATTAAAATTCACAGAAAAAAACAGGAACTACTAATATTTCTATAGACAATATTGTAGCGGCTATTCACCAAAGTTTAACCCTTTGCACTCGGCACCGTTCTGACATTACCTACCATCAATTCGACACCACTTTTTCTTGAAAAGATAATAATAATCTTCATTTATTCTGGGATTGATCCCTTTAGAATAATTTACAGGCGTCAAAATTAGGCTTTAGAGCCTTAGAGTAAATTACAAAATAGAGATGAAATTACAAGATGTCATAAAATAAAATGAAACAATGAATTTAAAAATATACAAGTAAGAACCATAATTAACAGAATATATAAAATAATGATAAAACAAATAAAATAAAACCACTTGTCATATCATAAAACATAAAATGACTTCTGATAGTAAATAAAAAGAAAAAAAAATGATAAAAAATCAAATACAATTAAACTAAAAAGTAATAAATGAAAAGATATAATTTTTGCTAGTGTACTTATTTACAATTATAAGCGGAGATCTAAGACATAAAATACAGAAAATATATAAAGCTTATTTTGAAACTTTGAATTGTTATTCTTCCGGAATTAAGTGGACAGAAGGTAGTCGAAGATACGGGATTTGAAGATTGGAGGGTATTAGAACTACGAATAAAGGACGGAATAGAATTCCATAGGGAAGAGGTTGGATCCTATTACGATTGCCTTAGTCTTCTCTGCATTCAACTTAAGCTTGTTTTCTTGTGCCCACTGGCTAATTCTATTCAAGTCTTCCTGGATCTTCTCCGTAGCAACTAGGTGGGAAGTAGGGAAGGAAAGGTAAATTCGGAAATCATCTGCGTACAAATGGTATTGAGAATGTTGGATAAGGATGGGAAGGTCATTGATGTCGATAGCGAAAAGGGTAGGGGATAGGGATGAACCCTGAGGAACGCCACACGTGAGGGGTTGAGTCAGTGATGGAGGTTTATCAGGAACCACTACGTGCTGGGAACGATCGGATAGGAAGGATTGAAACCAGCGCAGAGCACTGTTGGATAGAGGAAGATTTCGTAGTTTGGTAAGCAGGATGTTGTGGTCAGCCGTATCAAATGCTTTGGAGAAATCCAGCAGGATAAGGATAGTTAGGTTTTGGTATTCCATGGCAGTTTGGAGGTCGTGGGTTATTTTAAGGAGAGCGGATCGTGTTGAATGGCCAGTTTGAAAGCCGGATTGGAGGGGATTGGTGAGGGAACGTTCTTCTAGGAAGTTTAAGAGTTGGTTTTGAACAAGGCGTTCAGCGGTTTTGAAAGGTTGGAGAGGAGAGAAAAAGGACGGAAGTCATTAGCTGAAGAAGGATACACCCTGGAATCGTGATATTATATAGTACAACTTTAGAACCAAGTAAGGCATTGTAATGAAATTTGTATTTGTGGACATTAAAGAACAAATATTTACAAAAAAAAAAAATATAAAAAAAACCTAATGATTATAAAATGAGAGAAAGGATAGAGAATTGGTTTGGAAATTACAAATAGTAAATTACGACATGACAACACTCTTATTACTGCGGAGATATTTACTATTCAACGCTTTTATTATGATTTGAGTTCTTATAAATTTATTTTTTAAATTTTCAGATTTCTTTATTATCTTATCAAGTTTTCCTATATCACTAAACCATACTCGTGTACCCTTTTTCCACTAATTGTACATATTGCTCAACGAATTAGAGAAGTCTATAGTCCGTCGTGAATACACTTCGTACGTTCTCTTTCTCCGTAAAACCCGTTGATTTATTTGTCATACAACTTGATATTTTCACCATATTTTAATCTGTTTTTGTACTTTTTTAATAGAGAACATGTGTTTCTTAAAAAAATCGTGGTGGAATAAGTTCATTCTTCCTAATCGCTAGTAAACTAGCATTCCGCTCAGAGGGCCAACCGAGTGATATGCTAGACTTACGTTGACCCCTGTGAGGGGATAACCGAGTGCAAAGGATTAATTTCATTGTTGAATATATCATTTCCTAAAGATTTCGACAAATAATGACTGCTCTCTTTAAGTAATGGGAGATTTTGAGAATGCTAAACGTGTTCTGCTTCAATTGAAACTTGATAAAATGTTCCTGAATTTTGTCACCCAATGCTAAGGCTACTCAATTTCAGCAATCTAGAATAGCAAAACTTGGGTATTCTGTGTTCCAGCACCATTAGCAATGATTCCTACTAGTTTAACACCCGCTTGAAGATTTTAAATTACACATGATATCTACCAGTTTCGAGTCTGACATATGAGTCAGGCATAAATTTAGGTAAGGGTAACAAAACCTTAAGAAATCTAAGTTACCTTAAAAACATGAGTATAGTTGGAATCCCAAATGTCCAAAAAATAAAGATGCATATTCTCAGAAATTGTACAGCTGAGTTTTAGTTTTCTAATCATCGCGCTTGCATGCCAGGAATGAAGTATTAGCTTGTTTTAAGAAATATAGCTGATGAAAAGAATGAAATTCCCAAATGAGTGAAATGACTATGGTATTCAATACATTACTAGTTAAAACTCAGTCGTTTGAAATTTTAAAAATTTCCAACTTTGTCCAACAGCGTAAATCGTTGCAAATGTTTTATTGACTTTCACGGTAAGTCTACTTTGAATTTCATAGTCCTCAAAGATATTTAAATTTCATTAAGCTCCTGTCCTGGAAGGTGGGAGCAACAATTTTAGAACTTTATTTTTGTTCACTGTAACACCTGTTGTGTTATGATCAATAATAATTTAACTACAGCTAAGAGGTTCAGGGAAAAAACTCCATCCGAGGATTCGTAACCATCTATGTCTATTCATCACACAATGTCTAGTAGCCAGTACTGTCTTAGATGGAAACTGTCATACGGTGTTCTAAGGCTAATAATACCCTTGCTTCACTGATCGCTCGTTGTTCGTTAGATCTCTCTTCGACATAGGCAATCATCCTATCTCAAGTCTTTTCTTAACATCTATCCATCTTGACACGTACTGTTTCAGGTCTTCTGATGTTCCTAGTTTACCACTCGTCATCTCGACAAATGGTGACCTAGTGTCATTATGTATTTAGTATCCCTAACACCTCCCGCAGCTTTGATTTTACCAATTAATGTTGCAAAATCAGAGGAAAAGGAAAGTAAGCTTGACCCACCTGAATATATCAGCAGACTTAAAAAGGGAAGACGGAGGAACGTTACGTTGATTTGAGTGAAACTTTTTTGGGCGATACTAAGTTAAAACTATTCGACTTGCGTCTCAGGGTTAGCATACCAGAAAAAAAATGTTTGTATAATTTTAACAATTCTGAATATTTTCGTTTTCTCTATTTGCTCTGAATGTTTCAAAGGTTAAGTTACACCAATCAGTCAGTTGCATAATGCAGAAAAAATATATATACAATGCTTATTGAATCATATGACTTTAAATGTATAAAATATTCAAAAAACTTTCATAAACATTATTTTTATGAAAAAGTCTGTCAGATTCATTCTTAGCAACCTTACAAGCACCCCACATAGAAATAAAAATTAAAAATTTTTAGACTTGATTTTTGGGAGGATTTTTTTTCTTCCAATAATAGGTGTTCACATAAAAAAAAAAGTTTGCTTGTATTGAATATGAAAAAAAAATGTGTGAGAAAGGTTTTTTTTTGTTTGAAACTACATTTTCTTCCTCATAAAGGCTTAATTCAAATGGTATTGGTGTGAATGGAAAGATCAAAGATCAAAGCTTTTCAATAGTTGCAGTAGTGTTAGGTTTAGATAAAATCCTTAGAAGTTATGCATTTTAACCTAAACGCCCGACATTGGAAGAAAAGAAATATTCACTCAAAAATAAAGTTCAAGAATTTTTTATTTCCATGAAAATGTGTATTTGAGGGCTTTTAACGACGCTAAAAACTAATCGGATTTAGATTTTTTTAAAAAATTGTTTATTTTAATCGAAGCATTTTTTTAAGAGTTTTTATTAAATTTAAACTCATTTAATACAATCAAAAGTAGCAATACATTTTTCTACGTCCATACAAAAAAAAAACTAATTGAAATATATAACCGTTGAATCCATGCGGAGCAAAGAGAGAAAACAAAAATATAAAAGATTGTTAAAATTATATAATTTTTTTTCTCGGTTCCTAGCCTCAAGGTTTATCAGAGGATCTGTTAAGGAACTAAACAAACACCTATTTCTAACATGACTTTTTTTTTTTTAATTCCATGAGATGATGAAATACCATATGTCTCAAAACGATGGATGTAGATTTCCAAGAGAGAGTGAAGGCCCCTCTAGCATCTACCTGGTCCTTCCTAGAAAATTATTGAAAAAGAAACACTAAGAAGTAAAACAAAAACTAAGGAAAACTTACTATTTTGTTTGCAAGTCAAGTACTTTGAAATACTAATAATAATTATAATTAAAATTAAATTTTATATTTTAGTTTTATCTGATGTATTACAAGGGCTTCCATTTATTTACCCCCCCCCCCTGAAACATTTGGTCAGATAAGTCGCTGGTTGAAACACATTCTAGAACTACTGCTAAGAATCACCCTGAATGTGATATATTGGGATTAAAAAGCATTAATAGTGTTTTGCTTTAGCATAAACAAAAAAAAATTATTAAGGAAATTTACCTGCACTCTGGTGGCTCCTGAGAACAACATGTTCTGTAAACTTAGTTTGAAAGGGTAGGTTCCCGCAATTATTTACTATGGATGAAGTGATTTATGTCATAATGTTTTGTTGACAGTCATTTGTCCCTTTAGGTTTTTTTTTTTTTTACATTTCGATTTTTTTGTTTATATGCACCGAAAATGAATCCAATGAGCGCTAAAGGTTACCTCTTGTCTTCTAATAAGTATTCAGAATTTAAATTTAAAGTTCCTCCTGAAGCCCCTGTGTTTGAACCAACTGATGAAGATTTTGAGAATCCTTTGCAGTATATTGATAGGATCAGGCCTGTTGCAGAAAAATGTGGGATTTGCAAAATTAGACCTCCACCTGTAAGTAAACAAATGATTTTTATGTTTAGTTTGAGCCATTCTTATGTGTCAAAGTTTCTACGTTTTTACAATTACTCTATTTTGAAGTATTATGTAGTGAGTAAGATTGTACTTTTTAAAAATAAAAGTTAGGTTTATTGTCACGATTATATATATTTATACCATTCATTCAACTAATGTTATTATATATGTACTAGTTTTCCTTAATATTAAGGGTAGTGTGAATTTGTCGATTTGGTTTTAAATCAAGTATCGTGTTATAAATTTTTTGGTTCCACCGTGAACTGAAAGTATCTTAATTTGAACTTATTTTTACAATGGCATGGCATTATCTTTCCTTTTTGGTCATGTCATTAACATATATATATATACATTCAATTGAAATAATAGTTGGTGTTATTGTGATATGTTTTGTTTTCTAATGATGTATTTTAGTGTATGGTTCTTCACTTGATTTACTGATGTCTATGATCATATTTATTAAAATTAGTATCAAATTAAGATAGTTTGTAACTTTCAATCCAAATCTCCATTGTAACTTTAAGCCCTCTTTCACTCTTTACCACTTTTTTAAATATTTTTACCTACAAATCAAACAATTGCTGGTTGTATCAAAACCAGTTTAAATGTATACACCCTTAAAAACACTCAAGTAAAGTAACTTAAAAAAAATTTCGCCTGACATTGGGAGGAAAGAAATACCCTCCTGAAAATCAAGTTCATGAATTTTTAATTTTTGATTTCTATGAAAATTCGTATTTGAGGCATTTTAGTGATGCTAATAAATAATCTGACTTAGTTGTTCGTTAAAAAAAAAAAATTATTTTTTCTATTTTATTCGAATTTTTTTTTTTTTTTGGTGTTTGTAATTCTATACATTTGAATTCATTTAATCCAATCAAAAGCATTAGTAGCTATACATTTTCCTAATTCTATACAAAAAAAAAAAAAAAATAATGGAATATATCAACCTTTGATTCCATATGGAGCAAAGAGAGAAAACTAAAATATTAAAAATTTCTAAAATTATATAAAATACTTTTTTCTCGGTTCCTAGCCTCTAGGAGCATTGACAAGAGTCCTCAGACATGTGACAAATATTTTTCTATATAGTATCCCTAGAAAAGTTTCCCTTATCCGTTCTATAGCCTCTCTTTGTTAGATTTTGTTTCAGACCTATCTGCTCAAAATTACTCGTAAAATAAGTGTTTTTCATTGTGCCTTTTATTCCCCTTACAACATTGTGACCTTGTATTGTTATTAATTGACATGTGAAAAATGTTGAACAATCATGCTTAGAAATTTTTTACATCTTTCTCTGTGCCAGAGGGCTTTAATTTTAATGGATCTGAATCTTTATTTTGTTCTTATAACAATTCAGTGTGATGTAGCCAGTTCCAAAAATATCTACCATCCAGAGGTTTTACAACCATTGCCAAAGATACCACAGACATTTTCAAGTAAAATGTTATTTGAATCCTATGAAAATTAATATGTGTTTAGTGGCTTTTAAGGATGCTAAAAAAGGAATCTGCTAATTTAAAATATTTTGTTGGTTGGCTTTACTAAAATGTTTTTATGGGGAGAACATGGTCAGGGGTGTGGTTAAAAAAAACTACACAAATAAACAAAACTTATTTATTTGTACCAATATTCCAACCTGAATTTCAGGGCTGAAAACAAAAAAAGATAGCAACCTTAATGCAGAAAAATATAAAAATAATAATAAAAAAACTTGGAAATATATATAACAATTAGTTAAGTTGATAGTAGTTAATTGATACTGATAGAAGATAAAATATAAACTTGTAGAGGTAAGAGTTATACTAAATAAATGATTAAAAAAATAATTAAAAAACAGATAAAGTTCAAGTAAATAAAGAAAAAAGCATAATGAAAGGTGTGGAAGAAAAAATGTAAATTAAGAGTAATGAAATTTACAAAATCAGATATTTTTGAGTAATGTCTAAAAATAATGAAAAACAATTTAAATCAACTTAATGAAATCTATGAAAGAAAACAATATACATGGTAAAATGGGCAAAAATCGAAATGGAATATGTTACAATGGATAAAAGATACACTGTAATATAGATAAGTGAAAATAAAAAGCTAAATTAACTATAGAATGTCCAGAAAATTTAATAAGGAAGAAGCAAGAGAGAAGAGGT
Source organism: Halyomorpha halys (assembly GCF_000696795.3). NCBI lineage: Eukaryota > Metazoa > Arthropoda > Insecta > Hemiptera > Pentatomidae > Halyomorpha > Halyomorpha halys. Next base: position 155,614 of record NW_027105010.1, on the reverse strand, counting down.
ATGGAGAGTGAAAAAAAAGAAGAAAGAAATATTTAAAAAAGACAGAGAAACTTCTTTAGGAGTAACTTTCCTCTCAACTGAGTGGATACTAACTCGTCCAGTGGACAGCAGGCATACTAGTATAAAAATATGTTAAACGAAGTGGATATTGTTATGTTATGTTATGTTAAAAGTGTTTAAATAAAATAAAAAAGTAGAAAAAACAAAATTAAAAGTTTATAGGGTAAAATTACAGAATAACTAGTGTGAAACAAATAACTCTAAGCACGAAAGGTCAGAAAATTATAGAAATATGTACTTGATGAAAGAAATAAGTGATGACGAAGATTAGACAATGAAAATGACATGTTGACGATTGGTGACTGTAGAAAATGATTAAAAAGTGTAAAAACGTATAAAAAGAAGATCAGTAATGTTTATTTTAGCTTATTATTTTTCCTTATCTATATTACTGTGTATCTTTATCCATTATAATATATATTGTTTGTTTTTTTTTCCTTTATAGCTTATATATAGGTTGTTTTCTTCCTTGCATTTAATTAGATTGATTTAAATTGTTTTTCATTATTTTTAGACATTACTTGCATATTTCATTTTGTTAATTCCATTACTTTTACTTAAAATTTTTTTCTATACCTTTCATTATGTTTATTTCTTTATTTATTGAACTCTATCTGGTTTTTAATTTTTTTTATCATTTATTTTGTATAATTCTTATCTCCACAATATTATATTTTATCTTCTATTAGTATCAATCAGCTATTATCTACTTAATTTATTGTTATATATATTTCCAAGTTTGTTAATTATTATTTTCTTTTTTATCCCTATGTTTTTCTGCATTAAGGTTGTTATCTAATTTTGTTTTTTCAGCCGTAATGAAGACCTGAAATTAAGGTCGAAACTTCAGCGAAAATAAATAATGGTGGTTTATTTGTGTATCTTTGCTAATCGCACCTCTGACCATCTCCTACTGGACCCTACCAACTGGAGGTATATAATAAAACTTATGAGAAACGTTTTTTTGTTTGAAACTACTTTTTCTTCCTTATAAAGGCATAATCCTAATAGTATTGGATTGGGTAGAAAGATTAAAAATTTAACTTTTCTATGGTTGCAGTAGTGTTAGGTCTGGATAAAATCCTGTATCAATGCATAAAAACTATGCATTTTTACGCAAACGTCCGACACTAGAAGAAAAGAAATATACTCCAAAAATCAAGTTCAAGAATTTAAATTTTTGATTTCTTCGAGAATTCGTATTTGAACTGTTTATTTACTTTTTCATTAAAAAAAAAAAATGATGAATGGAATATGGTTCAGGTGCGGTAAAAAAAACCCAAATAGTAGATAATCATACTATTTTATTGAGCCAACATTTCGCCCCACATTGCAGGGCTTCGTCAGGGCTAAAAAAGATACAAACACATAGTTACAAAAGGAAAAAAAGAGAAAAAAACATAAGTGTAAAATAACAGGGGTATAAAATGTAAAAAAGTAAGATATAATAAGAAAAATTAAAGGTTGTAAATAGTAAATGAAAAGGGTAATAGTAACAGATTGATAAGAGAAGAAAGATTAAAGAA
>NW_027105010.1:138160-153553 GCF_000696795.3 Halyomorpha halys | reverse complement strand
CCTGTTATTTTACACTTATGTTTTTTTCTCTTTTTTTCCTTTTGTAACTATGTGTTTGTATCTTTTTTAGCCCTGACGAAGCCCTGCAATGTGGGGCGAAACGTTGGCTCAATAAAATAGTATAATTATCTACTATTTGGGGGTTTTTTTTACCACACCCGGACCATATTCCATTCATCTATACACATGGTCAATCAATAATCTTCCAAAAAAAAAAAAAACATTTTGTTTGAATTAATCGATTTTTTTTCTTTGTGTGCATTTGTAATTTTATACATTTAATGCAATCAAAAGTAGCTATACATTTTCCTAATTCTATAAAAAAAAAAATAATCAATGGAATATATCAACCTTTGAATCCATATGGAGCAAAGAGAGAAAACTAAAATATTATAAATTTCTAAAATTATATAAAATACTTTTTTTCTCGGTTCCTAGCCTCTAGGAGCATTGGCAAGAGCCCTCAGACATGTGACAAATATTTTTCTATATAAATATTGTGATAAATAAGTGTTTTTCATTGTGCCTTTTATTCCTCTTACATCATCGTAACCTTGTATTGTTATTAATATTACACGTGAAAAATGTTGAACAATCATACTTAGAAATTTTTTACATCTTTCTCAGTGCCAGAGCAGAGGGCTTTAATTTTGATTGATCTGAATCTTTCTTGTAACAATTCAGTGTGATGAAGCCAGTTCCAAAAATATCTACCATCCAGAGGTTTTACAACTATTGCCAAAGATACCACAGACATTTTCAAGTAAAATGTTATTTGATTTATATGAAAATTAATATGTGTTTAGTGGCTTTTAAGGATGCTAAAAAAGAAATCTACCAATTTAAAATATTTTGTTGGTTGACTTTACTAAAATGTTTTTATGAGGAGAACATGGTCAGGGGTGTGGTTGAAAAAACTACACAAATAAACAAAACTTATTTATTTGTACCAATATTCCAGCCTGAATTTCAGGGCTGAAAACAAAAAAAGATTAATAAAAATGCACCTTAATGCAGAAAAAACATAAAAATAATAATAAAAAAACTTGGAAATATACATAACAATTAGTTAAGTAGATAGTAGTTAATTGATACTGATAGAAGATAGAATATAATATTGTAGAGGTAAGAATTATACTTAATGAATGATAAAAAAAAAAATTAAAAAACAGATAAAGTTCAAGTAAATAATGAAGAAAGCATAATGAAAGGTGTGGGAAAAAAATGTAAATTAAGAGCAATGAAATTTACAAAATTAGATATGTAAGTTATGTCTAAAAATAATGAAAAACAATTTAAATCAACATAATGAAATCTATGAAAGAAAACAATAGGTATCGTAAAAATGGGCAAAAATCGAAATGGAATATGTTTGTAATTTTATACATTTAAACTCATCCTGAACAAAGCTCGGACATGTGACAAATATTTTTTAATTTAGTACCACTAAGAAAAAGTTTCCTTCGTCTGTTTCATAGAAAAATATCTACCATCAATAGATTTTACTACCATTGCCAAAGATACCGCAGAAATTCTCCAAAAAAACAATTTAACTCACTTCAGAACAATGTTTTTGACCGTTCAAATTCAAGAAAGAGTTATCTGAAGACCTATTAAAGAAATTAAGCAAACACATGTTGCAATCTTGACTTTTTTATTTTTAACAAAATTACAAAAAAACCCATGAGGTGATAAAATACCATATGCTCTATTAAAACCATGAATGTAGATTTCCTAGGGAGAGGGAAGGCCCCTCTGGCATCTGCCAGGCCCTTTCTAAAAAATTGTTAAAAAAAGAAATACTAAGAAGTAAAAAAACAAAAACTAACGAAAACTTACTATTTTTTGCTAGTTAAAAGTATTAAGGTGTTGTTGCTTTAGCATTAAAAAAAAAAAAAAATGTTTTTTAAGAAATTCACAACATAGCTCATTAACTGCACTCTGGTGGCAGCTGAGAACAATATGTTCTGTAAACATAGTTTGAAAGGTTAGATTCCCACAGCTATTTACTATTGGTGAAGAGATTTATAACTGTTGACAGTTATTTGTTCCCGTAGAGTTTTATTTACATTTAATTTTTTTTTTTGCACCGAAAATGAATCCAATGAGCGCTGAAGGTTACCTCTTGTCTTCTACTGAGTATACCGAATTTAAATTTAATGTTCCTCCTGAAGCCCCATTGTTTGAACCAACTGGTGAAGATTTTGAGAATCCTTTGCAGTATATTGATAAAATCAGCTCTGTTGTAGAAAAATATGGGATTTGCAAAATTAGACCTCCACCTGTAAGTAAACAAATGATTTGTATGTTTAGTTTGAGTTATTCATATATGTCAAAGTTGCTATGTTTTTACAATTACTTTATTTTGAAGTATTATTTATTGAGTCAAGAGATTGTACTTTTTAAAAATAAAAGTTTAATATATTCACACGATTATTTATATTTATATCATTCATTCAACTAATGATATATATTTATTTGTTTTTTTTTTTAATGGTCAGAGTAGTGTTAATTTGGTTTTAAATCAAGTATTGTGTTATAAATTTCTTGGTTCCACCTTAAACTGGAAGTTTATATCTTAATTTCAACTTATTTGAACAATGCCATGGCATTATCTTTCCTTTTTTGACGTGTCATCACGTTTTCTTTTCAGTTGAAATAATAGTTGGTGTTATTTTGATTTGTTTTCTATTCTTATAATGTATATTAGTGTATAGTTCTTCATTTGATTTGCTAATGTATATAGATCATATTTATAAGGAACAGTATAATTAACATAGTTTAACGTACCACTAATTTACAACCTTTTTTTATTTATAGTATTACATTACTGGCCAATTCCATTTCCGTTATATTTTTTTCACTAGTTTAACACTTCTTTTTTTTATGAACTTAATAGTATGGTCTTTTGTTGAACAAGTAAAGAAATTACTTTAATCCATTTCATCTTTTTTCATTTATGGCATTATAAATTTTAGATTGCTATCAGTTTTAAAAGTTTTGGTCAGTATCTGATCTTAATGGCAAAGTTATAGGCACCTGAATAATTTTGTGTAGCTATTATCTCTCTCTCTACTAATTTTCACTTTACATTAGGTTTCTGCAAACTTCTAGTTGATTAGTATATATTTTATTTTATACCAGATCAGCCTGGTGGGCCTTACATGGTTGATGTAACCGTTATATTATATATATATTTAACAGTTGATTATGGAGGGGTATAGTCTCGTACAAAAAACGCCCACTGGCTGGCATTGAAGCAGGACTAAAATTAATCTATTTTTAACTTCTCTTCTTATTTTATTTTCTTATCTCTTCTTATTTTCTTCTTATCTTTTATTTATTACTCACCATTATGGTATGAGATACTTCCATATGGTGATGTCCAGTAAAAATAGCACGAAAAGATCCCGAAGCCTGGGTAATACACCCAGAAACTCTCCACCAAAACAAAAACCAAGAAAATCACTAAGAAACACACCACCTGTGACATCAGGTAGTTCAATTGATGAAATAAACTCCCAACCTGGCCCTTCTAATCCAAGCACAACCGAGGAATCGCCATTTTTCATGCCATATCCATATGACATATTAGGAAATTTACCAGTAGACAACATGGAAGCGAACCAGACCCCCAGAGAACCCAAGCCACCGCCAATATTTATCAAAAATTTTCATATTTTTTGCCAACAAATTAATAATGTAGTTAACCCAGGTAGATATGTTTGTCAAAGTCGCATCAATGATACGAAATTAATGCCAGATACCGCAGACACATACAGGAAAATAATAAAATATTTATCTGAAACAAAAGCTGACTACAACACATATCAGTTATGTCAGGAGAGGGTGTTCAGAGTAGTCATCAGACAATTACACCCCTCAACACCACCGTAAGCTATCAAAGAAGAACTTACGGCCATGGGATACGTTGTACTACAAGTAGTTAACGTACTCAAAGATAACAAAGATCCACATAGTGCATCAAACAAAATAGCGTTGACCTCGAACAAACACCTGGAGTTGAAGAAATTTATAATGTGAACCGTTTGTATTATACCAGAGTAATAGTAGAAAAACCCAACCCGAAAAGAACAATAGTGCAATGCCACAACTGCCAAGAGTATGGCCACACTAAACATTATTGCCATCACTTACCTAGGTGCGTCAAGTGTGGCCAACAACACAAATCCGTAGAATGCAGCAAACCTAGGCAATCACCTGCCGTGTGTGCACTATGCCATAAAGAAGGGCATCCGGCCAACTACAAGGGGTGCGAGACATATAAAAATCTAGCATCCAGAAAACAGGCAGGACCCAGACAAGAAGATGCAACCAGACCACCCAGGAGACCCTCAAGAATTGTCAAACCAGGAGTGTCCTTCGCTCAAATGACTGGAGAACCAGAACAGGCAACTCAGGCCCTGCCACAATCACAACCTTCACCCCATTATCCCAACATTCTCATTCCTCTGTTCCTCAAACCTCATCCACTTCCCAAAAGCCTAATTATCAGATACCTTATATCCCCCCTCCTCCTAACGCGACAGATCTCACAAACCTCATCTCTTTCCTATCTGAATTTAGATCCCTTATCACTCCACTCATCTCCTTACGTACAAATCTAGTCTCCAATATTATTCCTCCGCCAAGAAACCCTTAAATGGCACCATTTAAGTCTCTTTCGATTCTCCTTTGGAATGTGAATTCGAAACCACGTTAACGAACTAACGGCCTTATTACATGACAAAAATATTGACGTAGCTCTAATAACTGAAACTCGACTTACCACCAGACGATTAATGAACATACCTCAGTACCAAATTTATCGAACGGACCATCCTGACGGAACAGCACATGGTGGCACTGCTGTCATTATCCATCGATCCCTTTCACATCACTTAGTCCTTCTACAAACCCAAAATTTCCTACAAACCACAGCCGTATCGATCCAAACTTCTCTATTCCCCATAAAAATAGTGGCGGGTTATTCCCCTCCGAGAATTCCCACTTCCCAACCACAATTCAATTCATTCCTTGATTCCCTCGGACAACACTTCCTTCTAGGTGCAGACCTCAATGCAAAAAATCAATAATGGGGAGCTAGGAACCACCAATTCCCGTGGAAGATCACTCCTGTCTGCAATCAATTCCCTTCGATGCAACATACTTTGTCCCAATTCTTTGGGACTATAATTAATAATTACTAAAAATTTTTCATTTAGGCAAGTTTTGAGACCTAGCTTAATAGGTAAGTCAGTTGATATATGTCAAGCAATGGGTGCTATAGTCTTTAGATGATGGCAATGGTCCAATAAGGTTCGTGTGTATAGTGGCATATCTTACATCCCTTATTGGATAATTCTGTCTTCAGATGTCTAGTAACTTTAATGTTTTAACACGCAATACTTGCTTTTTTCTGTGAACGTAAATCATTCTATATATTTTTCAAAACAGTCTTCGAACCTTGTTTAAGTAAGGCACCCCCTCACTTCTGAACAGAAATTCATGATGCCATCTAGTGGCAAAGATAAACGATACGAGGCCTGGGCAGCCATCTTGGTCCCCAAAATAAAGGGGTCAGAACCAATAGAGTAGCCATCTTGACCTGTACAAGGGAAGAAAGAGACAGAACTTTTCAAGGAGGTCTCTTCTGATAATAGTCATGAGGGAGTAAAACTTCACACTTAGGCGAGAGAGGTGGCGGCGGCAGAGAGATGAGGAGAAAGAAACAAGAGAGAACCCTTCTTCCATCTTCAACCTTCAAGCCCCAAGAATGTCTCAAACAAGTAAAATGTCATACCTTCATCAATTAATGTAATAAAACCAAAACTATCACTAACAAACTAACCTATATTGTAACCACTTTTATTCAAACCTTACAACAAATTGTTTCAGAAAGCTTAAAAGAGAATAGAGGTTATTTCATTTAAAAGCCTGTGATATCAATTTATTATAAATACAGTCCACTCCATCATTACCAGCAAATAATAAGTAATTCTTTATTTAAACCAGCTTACCAGCATACTAATTAATTTGTGTAATATCCCCCAACTTTTACTCTGGGGAATATCTAAATTAAACAAACCTATTAGCTTAAGTGTAACTCAATTCCCAGGGTGTGACTTATTAAGATAATGTTTGAAAATTTAATTACAAAATTGTTCTTGGATACATGGTCTGATTTTCTTTGTTTAAAAATCACACCATAATTGGCCTCTGTCCTCCAATTGGTAGAATTTGAAAATAAATGTAGTATTTGTGGAAGAACTTAGTTGTTTAAGTTCGTAATCTGCTTCTGCTATTTGAGCATAATCGATTGTAGAACATTCCTAAGATTGAGACATGTTATCTACAACAAGATTTGCCCGATACATGAATGAAGTAGTAGGGAATTTTGAAATGTAATGTAACTCCTGGATGTGTTTTTATTCTTTTGTCTGAAGGCATAAGCCAGGGGTTTATAATCTGTGTACATCACGAACAATATCCCTTCCCTCTGACATTTGATTGACATGTAGATAACTGTTTATTCTCTATCACATGTAGAGTATTTGCACTTTGTTTCAGAAAACTTTTTGGAAAAAAAAGTCTTCTGGATAAGGATTAGTTAGTATGGCTTCATTACACAATGTTTATTCTGTTCAAATTCATCAATAGTTTCAGGCATCCATAGTTTCAATTTTGGTTTTCGTTTTTCTTGGCAATCATTAGGAAATTAGTTAGGTGAAATGAATTCTCTGCAGCATGATGTATATACCTGCGATGGGAGTTTAGCTTCTCTAAGTAAGATCTTAAATCTTTAGTGGTTATGGATTACTTGTGATTGACAATATTACTTGCTCTGTCAGGAGCAGTACTTGTCTCATTTGCAGCAATAAGACAACCTCGAAAAACTATCATTTCATCCCTAAACTGTGACTTGCTCTCGTTTATTCCTAATCCATAGCGACTGCACAGATAATTGATGGCAAAGCTCTTCAGCATTATCAGAGACAATAAACATATCATCTAAAATTGAGAGAACAAAAATCTGGTCCTCTCAAAACTTTGTTAATGGAGCATTAAAATGTGTTTGGGACGTCAGGCAGTCCAAATGGCATAATACTGAATTAAAATTACCCAAATGGAACAATGAGGGTTGCTTTTTTATTATCTTCTTCATTGATTGGTATCTGATAGTATGCCTGGCATAGGTCTAACTTAAAATGGGTTTATTAAAAAAGATTTGGATTTGGCCTATATGCTCATTATTGGTTTGAGCCTTTAATGAAAAAGGTTTTGTTAAGTCTGTGAAATTAGCCAGAATTTGTGAGTATTCACAGGTGGGTTTAAAATGACTATAATTGATGATACATATGTAAGTGCCCACGCTCAGTGAAGAAGGGGTAGGTTCATAAAAAATTTAAACAAACTGTTCCGAAGTATTAAAACCAAAATATCTTAAATGTTCTATAGAGTGCTACATTATTAGGAAAATAACAAAAAACTATAATGGTTTACTTTAAACTATAAAATAATTAATATTCCTATTGCAAACATAAATAAAAATACAGTTAGCTGGGGTCCGGTCAACCTACCTCTATGTACTAAAATTTCCCTCCAAGAACACCTGCCGTAATTGTTACATCCAGGAACACCTTTACATTTGAATAAAATAAACATAGAACATACAGGATTTTTACCCATAAGGAAAATTAAATTCTCATTAAATAAAAAACATACAGTAAACAAAAATACAGAGAGATTAAAGAAGAAAAACTTAATCAGAGTATAAAATTGTAATACAAATATGTATGAAATAATAAATAGATAAAAGAAAAACATAAATACAGCCCAGGAGTTACTCTGATTCTTAATCTACTATGATTATTTTAGAATATATAGAAAAGAATAATAAAAGAAAGTATTTAATACAAACAAACAATAAAACCTATTAAATTAGCTGTAGTTGAGGAAAATAATCATAAACTTAATATTCAATTGTGAAATTAATACAGTAATAATGGGAAAATTGTCTCTAAACCACACGGAGGCTTTTCTAATGGAGATCTCAGCCCTTGTCCACATTGGTATTCCATCTCAGAACCTTTGTTGTCAGTTATTTACTTCACTGTCATCTTGACCTCCTCCAGAAGTCAGCAAAATGAGACCTGACAACACTATCAATCCAGGTCAATGCTGATTTTGTTCTTTTTTGCTTACCACTCACACACTCTCTGTCTCCCACCTTTTCTTCCACCCTTCCACCATCCCTCATCCAAAGAGGTATTGCCATGGCCTAATTCATAGCTCTAAAGTTACAATGACAACAGTAATCAACTATTCCAACTTATGAATTGCAACAATTTAACCTGTACCAGCAAGTTTTATGTTGTTAGCTATGATTCTTCATTTTTTTTTTGTCAATCGACAAACCAAAATTATTTAAGAAATTGGTTGCTAATATACTTTTATTAGTTATGATAAGAATGTCCTTTCCAACTATCATCTTAGTCCCAGCTCAACTTCTAGAATTGTGGTTCCAAATGTGTGAATTTCCATATTGTTGGCTGCAAATAATTTAATGCTTGCATCTTGATTTTTTTTTTTTTTGTTTACTGGTATAATAGAAATGTCAGCACCGCTACCCACCAGAAAACAAATATCTATTAGCTTGTATCATATAAATAAACCAAATAGTTGACCTGGAATACTTACGGCAGCTCAGTTGGTTAGTCCTGTGTTTGCCTTGAGGAGTTTGCCTTTTCTAAATTTCATTTCATTCTGGTGTGCATTTGGATGGGATGGTACTTTTTTTTTTCCATAGTGGTAGTTGTCGTAACAGTATTTCTTTCTGGATTATATTGCTCATTTCCACTGTTACGGTGTGCTCGATTAGCCAACTTATCTGTATTTATTTTCTGAGAAAACTTAGACTTAAGAGCAGTTAACCTTAGTTCCTCAAGTTTAGAAATGAATGATTCTCTGGAATTAATGGTATTAATTTTCCAAAAGTGTTTAATATCCCATATTTTATTACCAATCTGCTAATTTATCAAAATCACCATCTAAAATAGCTAAAATACTTCTTATTTTGGTTGGTAGTTTATCTAGCGACCATTTTTTTAAGAGCTTAACAGAAAAATCATCACTGCCAACTCTTTTATCTTACAACAGGACTGACTTACATTATGTACGAGGAAAATATGGTTGGGGTGTGCAGTCAAAATGAAACACAAATAAGTTAATGTAACTTATCTAATTGTGCCAACGTTTCGGCTAGAGTTTCTAGCCTTCAGGGCTGTTAGCTTGAAATCCAAACGCAGAGTGGATTACTGTACTGATAACGGCCAAACTCCGAATTAAAAAAGACATTACAAGAATGACTAAGTGTTTTTAAGAGGAAACGTTACGAGTGGATAAAAAATAAAAAGTAGAAAATATTTAGAGGAAGAAAGCGTGTGAAAGGGTGGTGACAAATGGTTTATGGAAAATGTTAAAAATATATATATGTACAAGGATGACAAAGTACCGAAAGATGACAAAGTGTCATGGGTATTTAACAACAGTTAAAAAGAGGAAACGTATATAAGAGGGGGACGACAAATGTGTAAGAAAAAGTTTAAAATACGTTACAAAGTGGGTGGAAAAATAAAATGAATAAATAAATAAATAAAATAAAAAATTATAATAATTACTTTTTTAATAAATTAACTATTTGAGAATATGTTAATGATAAGTTGTGCTTATGGGTTTTTAAACTGATGGGAGAAGGTTCTAATTGGATGTAGAGGCTTTCAGAGATGAGCCTTTTGTCATGGTTACGAACTGTAGCAAGTATAGACGTTTTGTCAAAATTGAAGGAATGATTTAAAGAAAGAGAATGTTCCAAAAGTTTAGAGGTAGAATGATTATGTGAGGAAACAGAATATTTATGTTGTTTGATACGGTCTTTTAAGAGATTTTTGGTTTTGCCTATGTAAGCAGAATTACAATTAAGGGTGGAGCAAGGGATGCGGTATACAATATGTGATCAGTGCAGAGGAGGGATAGGATCTTTTAATTTAGTGTAAATATTAGATAGTGTGTTGTGAGGTCTGAAAGCAATACAAGGTTAGGTATAGCTGAACGGAAAGATAGGAGATGTATGGTAGAAAGGGGTTGTGAAGAATTAGGTGAAGTGGTGAGACGATCTTTGTAGTTGTATAAAAGTTTATGAATGATATGAAGAGGGAATTTATTAGCTAAGAGTATTTGTTTAATGGGGTATGTGTTTTTTTCTTGGAAATGGGAATCAGAAAGGGAAAGGCCACGGTGAATACGGTGACTTACATTATGATCTCTTATTTCGAGTTTACTAACCATTTTCTAAATTTATTGTTATTCACTCTCAATAGTATATTTATTTTCTTCTGTGGACAATGCAATGTAAATATTTTCCCCTATTTTAAGATCTAATTGAGCAACCCTATAATCAAATTGAGTACCTTCTTTGGTGATTTCGCCATGGATCAAATTGGGCTTCGGCTTGAAAGAATCATATTTCAGGCTTTTCTTTCAAAAATATAGTTGATGCTTACCTTTCTTTATTTTTAGTGTCTGTTAAAGTTTCTTTTTTTTCCACCCATCATTGTTGTTAGAAATAACTTTATTTAATATGGAACAATCAAGGGTCACCAATTGTAGTAAATTCAGGGTAGTCAATCAATTTACTTATGTAAAAAATATTTTAACATATTAAAAAATTAAATTAAATTAAACTACTTGCTGCACTGAACCTGCTGTTCTCTTCTACAGAAACTTGGGTAGAACTGTGCATAATAATTATGCCATAGTTTCAAAATGCACTTAAAGGTGTACAAGCTTAAAATCTAATGTGAATAGTGTTAACCCAGGTTACAGATTTCACCAGGTACTGGGTATTAGGACCACAGATTTCTCTGGATACCATTGAGCCGATAGGTTTATACTTTAAAGAGTACTGGATAACAGGTAATAAGGTTATCCAAACATGGGGTACCTGATAATTAAAATGATAATTAAATTATAAGTACTTTATTATGTAAATATTTTACATTAAAACATGGTCCATGTTAGCAAGGCTGGATCTAGGGGAGTGGCAAAGGGGATACTTGCCTCAGGCAGAAAATTATTGTAAATAAGTAATAATTGTTTTTTTTTTCTATGTTTATTTGTTTGATAGTCTGTTTTGATCTTGATGCAGTAAATAAAATGCTATCTAATTACTGAAAAGTTTATGTATAGAAGATTAATTAGGTATAGCTCTTCTCTGAGCACTATATGTTATTCTTGACTGCAGCCTGGATTTTCTTAATGCATTTTCCTGTTTAAAAATCAAGTCAAATTGTGAGAAAACTATAGGATAGGAAATGGCATAAAACTGAATCGAACAAATAAATAATTGAGAATAGTTATTAATGCTAGTAGAGGTTAGGTATATTGATGAAATAGTTATTTACGATTTCTGTTCTATTTATTATTATTTACCATGAATTATGTAACTAATAAATTATCTGTTATTCCATAGAGTCATCAATAGAAATATAAGATTAATGTTCATAATCATAATGTCCATTTTTTCTTTTTATTTTAGGAATGGCAACCTCCTTTTGCAATGGATATTGACAACTTTAAATTCACACCCCGGGTCCAAAAATTGAATGAATTAGAGGTAAGCTATTATCCTTATATTAATTAATTTAGATTTATGTTTATTCTTTTATATCATTCCAGATACCTTTAATTATAATGTATACTTGACATTTAATCTGTTTGTTACACTTTGAAGCTTTCTCATCACAATTTAACTTATTTACTGAAAAATATGTTGAGGTTTTCCGTTACTTCAGTCTTTGGTTTTATGAAGAATTTTTTTATTTAGTTTTGACTTTTCTTATTTATTATTTTATTTTTTTATTCCTTGTATGAAATACCCTTATATGATATGAAACTGTAGAAGAAAAGAATTTCCCTACTCAAAATATAGACTTGTTTAAGCCTATCATGGGAGAAATGGAGGATCCTAAGGGTTGAAAAGTTAGAGGAGTAAGCCACAGTGCCATGCTGAGGTATTTCTCCATATTTAGAAAGAACTAATTTCTCACTTGGCTTTAATGATGAGATTTAAAATAAGAAGAAGGAAACTGCTAGAAGAAAGGAAGTGTTAGAAGAGTTAAAGAAGAAAAAGTTGAAGCTGCTAGGAGAAAGATAGTGCTAAAAAATTCATACAATCAAAAAACTGCATACATTTTTGGATGAAGTTAAAGCTTATAGAGAATTAACGATAATGTAGAGCAGAATTTGAAGCGAAAAGATTAAAAAGTTGGGCTGAGTGAATCAAATATATTAACATATATGGTGTGCTACTAAATAAATTAATTTGTCCATTTCAGTAGTATTAGTTTAGATACCAAAAAGGAACTTGAAAAATTTAAAGGAAAAGTGTAAAGTGTGTTACTCATAAAGAAGTTGTGTATAAAAATGTAACTGAAGAAAAATAAAAAAAAATTCTGAAAATGTATAATTGTTTAAATTTATCATAAGAGAAATGCGGCGGGCTTGAGGATGTGAATGTGAAGATGAATCCAGAAAAAAATTAGCTGTTAAAGAGAAAAAATTGACAGAACAGAAAAAATGTAAGGTTGAAATTAGACCAATCATTGAAAAAATCTTTTGTGTAAAAATACACTCAATATTGCGGTTGGATTTCTGAAAAATTGTGCTACAAAGGAAAGTATCAGAGGGTTAGTGAATCAGAAAGTATATAGAAATCTACAACTTTTATGGAGAGATAGATGCTTTTAGCTATATTAATTAATTAATCAATTATTAATCATTATATTAACTTTGGGAGGTTTAGTTGTGCTAGTCAAGTTGTAAGGGTTAATCAATCAACATTTTATAACAAAAAAGCAACTTCCTCTCTATCACTTATCGCTTCCCCCACTATGACTCTTCAAAATGTTCTTCCCATAGATGTTGCTTGTTGAATTTCCTGATGTGTCTGAGTAACAAATGTGAGACAATCAAGATTGTACTATAGTTGTCATGGTGTTGGAAAAAGTCATTTGAAAAAAAATTATTCAGATTTCAATACATCCTGAAGTATGATTGTGATCGAATATTAATGTTAGTGTTTGTATTTTTATTTTTAGTTAAATTAATTTTTTTTTTTTAATTTTCCAATTTTATATAAAATGTAACTCTTGCTATTTTTTCAGGCAAAAACTCGCATCAGGCTCAATTTTTTGGAACAAATATCCAAATTTTGGGAACTTCAAGGTTCTAGATTGAGCATTCCTCTGGTTGAAGGAAGGATATTGGATTTATATTCATTATATCGATTGGTGAAAATAGAAGGTGAGTTATTAAATTAAGGTAAACTTTTGCTGTTACTACCCACCATAACATCTGTGAGTGATAGTTAACCCCAGCGGCCAACTTCTCATTTGAAATATTGTGGATTGTCATGTTAGGGATGGCTTAAACATTTGAATTTCAAGGACAAAAATAGACGTAATAATGGAGTTAAGACCTTATTTCATTAATACATTCCATTTTGCTGGATACTATAATTACAATAATAAGGCTGGGGAATATCAGTTCATTTATTTATTTGTTTCTGGGCTCTTCAATCCTCTTAGAACTATGCTAATGTCTCAACTGTTCACTATTATCTGCAGTTTACACCCATCGCCTTCAGGTCACCTTCTATGTTGTGCTGAACTTACCTCGCCCTCTTTCACCATCTGGCTTTCCATATACAGCTATCTTCCTGGAATTCATGTAGAATCCATTTTTTCAACAATTCACAACCATCGTAGTCTATCGAGCTAACTAATCATCACAATCTCTTGTTCATCATATAGTTCCCTTAGCTCTCAGTTAGTCCTTATCCTCCATTGATCCTACATTCGGACTCACCCATAAGTTTTGTGAAGTACTTTTCCCTCCCATATTTGATGGATTCTTTTATCTGTAACCATGTTTCACATTAAAAATCATTATTGGCCTTACAATTATTTGATATTAGACATTTTACCTTTCTAGTCAGATTTTCGTAACTTAAAAGTTTCTGTATAATGAATGGACATCAGTTTCCTACAAATATAGCGAATGTCTGTGTAGAATATTAACCATTGATTTGTATGTAGAGGAATCATTTTCTTTTTAAATATGTGTTTTGTGGTTAATAAACTATGTATCAAAGCCACTGTATATAAATAATGGATGTGTGTGAATCACATTTTGTTTATTACATTAGTTTATGCAAAATAAAGTCTTATGAACTCAAAGTTAGGTATCTAAGCAGCAAAAAGGCACTGAAATTAAAAAGAAAAAATATTCACAATGAAGAAGTTGAAAGTAAAATGTAAGATAATTTTTTCTTCTGATAAGTAGTACTATTCATATTCCTTAGTTTAATGTCTTACTATAGCATTTTTGAACTCTAGAACATCTCATGATGCTTACTTGTTTGACTTGATGTTTATTGGAATATATTCTAAATATAATATTAACTTCAAGTTATTTTTTCACTTAAAGAATTATTTTGTCAAATATTTTTATATACCTTTGCTATATGCTATAATAGCTTTCCAGCTACATTTTTTGAGTATCAATAATTCAGATACAACCATTTTCAGTAAATCTAAAACCACAAAATCGACAGAAAAATGTTATCCTAAGAATCTATTCTTTAACTTGAGAGATGTTTCTTTATTCCCTGGTACACTAGAACTTGCACATGAGATTATCTCATTTATTCTTAATGTTTGCCAATATTAAAATGTTACTTGATAAAAAATTTTCAATCCTTCAAATATAATTTTAAAAAAAAATGTACAAAGTACTAAGACCTTTTAGAAATATTTTGTAAATTCTGATTTATGGTATAATGTACTGCCATATTCATTTTTGAGTATTTTATAAATATTTATATTTATATATACATTTAAACATCTTTTTTTTTAGGTGGGAGTTTAAATGTCACTAAAGATAGAAAATGGAGTTTCATAGCTATTCAGATGGGATTGTCTCCAAGCCGAAGTTCTTGCTCTGCTCTTAAATCTCATTATGATCAAATATTATTTCCTTACTATGTTTTTCAAAGTAACAAAGTCAAATTAGAGAAAAAGGTATTGGTTGTTAATTGATATATGGGCATGACCCTCTTTTTATTTTTCATTTTTTAATTAATGTATAGATTTTTGAACTCTAGAACATCTCATAATGCTTACTTGTTTGACTTGATGTTTATTGGAATATATTCTAAATATAATATTAACTTGAAGTTATTTTTTCACTTAAAGAATTATTTTGTCAAATATTTTTTGAAATTTTTTAAATCTTAAAAAAATATATACATATTTATGGTATAATGTATGTATG
>NW_027105010.1:129811-130423 GCF_000696795.3 Halyomorpha halys | reverse complement strand
CTCATTGAATGATGTTTGGAAATTAAGAATTTCCTTAAAGTATTATTTTTTCCCCTAAATATGTACCTTTTTTTCAAATAAATTAAAGATATATATGGAAAAGATTTAATATTAACCAGTGCATAAACTTTTATAACTAAAATAATATTCATGATTAAAAATGTGTTGAGTCCCCTGCTGTGTAGATATTAGTGTCATTTATGTTATGTTGGTATTAAAATAAGTTATTTATAAAAATGAATTTGTGCATTACTCATTAAAGTGTCTTAATCGTTTCAGTGTGAAAAAGCCTCAATGATAAGGAATGATAACAAACGTGGTAAGTGTTCTGGAACCACAAAGGTTCCGAAGACTAAAAAGAAAATACCACTGGATGTTGATCCTGTAAGTGAAATATTTTCTAGTATCTATTATTATATATAATAGATAGAGCAATAAAATAATTGTTGCTATTCAATTAATGTATTATTGGTCTACTATTTATAATTACTGTATCACAATGTATTAATTATTCCAAAATTTTGTTTATATGTTAATATTTGGTCTGTTTATTGGATTGGAGCATCTTTCACAAAGTTGCATCTTTTGTAGTGATTGCCATTTATATATATA
>NW_027105010.1:120880-129761 GCF_000696795.3 Halyomorpha halys | reverse complement strand
TATTCATGGATAAAAAAATCCTTATTAAGTTTCCATTGTCTTCTTTAAAGCAGGTAATAATCTTCTAATGCTTGGTTTTAAGTCCTTTGAAGAATTGAAAGACAGATGAAAACAAAGAAAATTCGAATTGTAAAGATGAATTTAATTTATTAAAAAAAAAGATATTGTGCTTTTTTTTTATTCTATACAACAAAATCTAGATCACTTGAAATATTATGAAATATTAGAGACTTGAAGGATCACTTAGGAAGAGGAAGAAAAAATAGCTCTTCAATACTTATCAACAAGATTTTACATATTGAAGTAAAACTTTAAAGTAAAATATTTTGAATTTGAAACACCTCATTGAATGATGTTTGGAAATTAAGAATTTCCTTTAAGTATTATTTTTCCCCTAAAGATGTACCTTTTTCAAATAAATTAAAGATACAAGCATTTTATATTATTTTTATTTAATGTGTTTTATAGTTCTATTTAATAGTGTGTATTATGATAATTCTACAAATCTTGTAATATTCCTTATTTATGTATATGCGTAGTTATAAATTTTCAAACCTATTGCAAATTTAGTAATCTTAATATATTTTTGGAAACTTTTCTATTATCTTTAAATAATTATTCCTAAATTTTGTTTATATCTTAACATATATTTTATTTTGTCTGTTTATTGCATCGGAATATCTTCCCCGAAGCTATCTCTTATTTTTCAAGTTATGTAACTGTGAATTCGCCTTGACATAAAATGGTCTCTGGTAGAAATCAGCTTGCGATGCAACTTCAAAACAACTTAAAACAAGGACTGCATGTATATTTATATTTTTATCTAATTATAGTGCTGCATTCAATTATTTTATATTATGAGTGTGGAAGCCAATAGTATTTACATATGCATTTTATTTATAAATTACGAGGGTGGTTTGAAAAGTTCTCGGAATGTACTAGAAAGAAGTGTCTTACCTCGGTGGAACTGCTTTTATTTTTCAACATCTAGTCTCCCTGTAGGCTAATGCATTTGGTCCAGCGATGTTCCAATATCATGATCCCATCTCGAAAATGAGATTCCTCCAGGCCTGCTAAATACCTCTCCAATTCAGCTGTCAGTTCTTCCATTGTAGGAAATCTCCATCCACCTTGCAAAATTTGCAGCCTGGGGAAGAGATAAAAATCTGATGGTGCCAAATCAGGTGAATAAGGTGGATGTGGCAACAATTCGTACCTCAGTTCATGAAGTTTTGGCAATAGTACTTGTGTGCGGGTGGAGGTTGTCCTGATGAATGATGACTTTTTTCCTTGCCAAACCAGGCCTTTTTTCACATATCTTTTCTTGTAGTTGGTTTAAGAAGTTTTGCGTAGTATTGCCCTGTGTTTGGCCAGTAGGAAGATAATCTATCAGCAGAATGCCTTTTGCATCCCAGAAAACTGAGTCCATGACCTTTCCCGCCGAATATACTGTCTTTGCTTTCTTTGGTGGTGGTGACTTTGCATGTTTCCACTGCTTTGACTGCTGTTATGTCTCTGGGTTATAGTAGTGGACTCAAGTTGCATCTGTAGTCACAAACCAGTGCAAAAAATCCTGTTGGTTATGCTGAAAATGGGCCAGATTTTGTTCAGATATTTCCAATCTGGTGTGTTTATGGTCCAATGTCAAGACCCGCGGCACCAATCTTGCGGATAATTTTTTCATTCTCAATTCTTCAGTTAAAGTGTGATATACCTGTTCAGATGACATCTCTACAGCTTCAGCAATCTCACGCACTTTCAGTCGAAGATCCTCCATGACCTTTTTATGCACTTTTGCGATAAATTGGGGTCTTGCACTTTTTGGCCGTCCACTACGCAGATCATCATCTAAGCTCTCCCGACCAAATTTCGCTTTTCCACTTCCTTTAAACTCGCTGATCCACTTGGCAACAGTTGAATATGAAGGAGCAGAGTCCCCCAGTGTGTTCTGAAAGTCGGGATGAATTTCCTTTGCTTTCATAGCTTTCTTTACAAAGTACTTAATCACTGCTCAAATCTCAAGTTTTTTCCATAGTCACAAATCACTACAAATAAAACAACAAAGAGTCGTCACTGGCACTCACGCCACATGTTCACTCACAAAGGATGTGTGATTATTGTGCGGGGACCTCGTTGGTCTAACTCTGACATCTAGTGGTGATTCCAAGCACTTTTCAAACCACCCTCGTATGTTTCAGGTTATTACTGATCATCATACTAAACTTTGTTTTAATTGTTACAGCTGGCCAAATATATTTGTATTAACTGTCATAGAGGTGATATAGAGGAGTCAATGCTCTTGTGCGATGGTTGTGATGATAGTTATCATACTTTTTGCCTGATACCTCCTCTTAACCAGATACCTAAGGGTTAGTTTTATAATTTTAAACATAAGTTACTGTTTTGTGGCAAATATGTAGAAGCGTATTTAATGTAAATATGGTATTTATATTTTTGCTTCCTCACTACTGAAGGAAAAGAGACATTATATTTATGCAGGAAGTGAAAACAATTTTTATCCTCAAATTTAAATATTTCCACTTATATTTTACTTTTAGATATGAAAGAACAATTTAGCCCTTGTAATGTCTGTGTGTAGTTAAATCCATAGTCAGGCATGACATATGCTGCTGTTAATCTAATTTTGATACAATTTACAGAGATTGTGCTAGTTGGTCCCAAATCAATTTTATCCACTAGTTTCCCTTATGCAAAATCATTTTGTTCCAACTGCTCCAATAGAGTGTTAAAAGAATTCTTTCAAGTATGATCTTGGTCCAGAGTGAGCAAGCAGTACATCACCTTATGCATTATTAGCTTTCTTCTCCCTAAACCTTGATTTGTTATTTGATTAGCATTTTCTTTTGACATGTTCATATTCTCTGCTATCTCTCTAATCTTAGTTTGACTGTTGTTTAGCGCTTATTGGTGAACTTGAGTAACACTATTGTCACTGGTTTACACTCATCACTGGTATCACCCAAGCTGGTATAGAAACACTGAATTACAGAGTCCCCATGTATTGTGTTAAACTTTTCTTTAATTTGCATAGGCATCTTGCCTTTCAAAAACTAATATAAAATGATTGTTTAATACTCTATTTTCTTGCACATCTCACAAAAACACATCAAACAACAACTGCATATATGAAATGGTTGAAATTTTGGTGAGTACCTTTCAAACGATGAGGGAACATTACCAAATATTTGTTAATGAGGGAGTCCCTGGCATATTTATGATGAGGTTAAAATCTTTTTTTTTGTTGAACCCTCATAGATTTTTATTATATAAAACATATTACTTTAATAAGCTGTATACATTTTCTTCAATATTGTTCTTAGTCCTGAAATGACAACCTCAACTAAATAAATAAAAAAGCAAGTTTGCCTAACATGCTTATTTAATATATGAGTTTTAGTATGTGTGTGAAATTTGTTTTATTAATCGGAACATTAGGTTAGAATTTGTTTTGTTAAAATACTTAAATATCATTTATTTTCAAGGTGACTGGAGGTGCCCAAAGTGTCTTGCCAAAGAGGTCAGCAAGCCTGTGGAAGCTTTTGGGTTTACTCAAGCACAGAGGGAGTATACTTTACAAGAGTTTGGAGAAATGGCTGATAAATTTAAAACCAAATACTTTTCAATGCCAGTTCATGTAAGTTTTAATATGATGGCTATATAATGTTTTACATACAGTTAGGTTATTTTTGGTACCAAAATAAAAATCTTAGATCAAAGCTAATTGCCATTTTATTAATCTTTTTTTTTAATTCTAACAGTAAGACTTAAATTTTTATGATAACTTATATTATTCAATTCAAGCTTTTGCTATTATTTTATCAGCTGTTCCATTTTATGTAATTGGTTACTTAAAATTTTCTTTGCAGACTAAGATTAGATCTGATAATAATACAACTCATATCACAAATTATTATGATAACAAGATGTGAAACCCTTTCTCACCTTGACTCATTTGAATCTTTTGCAAGTTATCCCTTATCTAAAAATCTCATCGGAATTGAATATATCTAACAAAGAATATTAGGTATTGGATTAATTCTAGTATTGTCTTCAGGTTTAATTATTGCCTGATTTGAGTATTGTAATCTGTAAAAGGCTAGGTCTTCATGTTCACATAGAATATGCTGGTCTTTTCTTTTCCTCTAAGCACTTATGACATGTGGAATCTTCCATTATTTTCATTTTCTTGAGTTGGTATCTTAAGATATGATGACCTGTAAGAAGAACTGCTATTGTTCTCAACTCATCCCTTGCAAGGTTTAAGTAAAATTTTGTATGTTTGACATATTTATGAAGAGTTTAGGTTGTTTCATACTAGGTTTTGTAACAAATACCCTTCTTTCATTATTATACCAAAGCCTTAACAAACGTTTAAAAAAAAAAATATTCAATCTAAATATTTTTTTTTATATTTGTATATAGTGCGTTCCTACAGAGGTTGTTGAAAAAGAATTTTGGAGGATCGTTTCAACTTTAGATGCTGATATTACTGTCGAATATGGAGCTGATCTTCATTCTGTAGATCATGGATCTGGCTTTCCCACTAAATATTCTATAAATATAACAGAGGTAACAATTCTTTCTTTCTATTTTTTTAATCAATTGATTTTTTTAATCAATTACTATAATGATATTGTGTGCCGTAGGACCCTGAATTCGAAAAATACATTGCATCCCCTTGGAATCTTAATAATTTACCTGTGTTACCAGGATCAGTATTCAGCTTTATTAATGCAGATATTTCAGGTATGAAAATACCTTGGATGTATGTTGGAATGTGTTTTGCTACATTTTGTTGGCATAATGAAGATCATTGGAGTTATTCAATTAATTATTTACATTGGTAAGTGATTCATTACAAAACTATTTAATGTTATAATAGATATTTTCTTAATTATTATTCCTTCTTTTTCTTTTTAATACTATGATATAATAGCTTCACCAGTTTGTTACTACAGACATTAATGTGTTAAATCAATCATTTTGTTATTATGTGCATTAGAACAATATTTTTCATTCAGAAAGATTCAGGATAAGAATATTCATGAAAGAATATGGTAAAGGTTTAGGAAGTAAATATATCTGTCCATCCATTTTCTTAAGATCCTTGCCTGCAGAAAAATCAATCTGGGTTTTTTACAACCAACTTGTAAATAAGCCATTGGCTTGGCTTTTAATTTAACCTTTAAAATTGATCTTTTAAACATGAGAGTTGCAATTTTTTTTTTTTTATATAGGGGAGAACCGAAGACATGGTATGGTGTACCAGGTGGACGTGCTGAAGATTTTGAAAAGGCCATGAAAAAAGCCGCTCCAGAACTTTTTGAAAATCAACCAGATTTGTTACATCAATTGACTACCATAATGAATCCTAATGTTTTAATGCAAGCTGGTAACTTTTTAGCTAAATGTTTTTTGAATAGTATAAATCACTATGATAATTGTAACTTTGAAAGTTACAATTGAAACAAATCAATCTGGTCTTAGTAGTAAGGTGGTTTAGGAATATATTTTAAGATTACTATTACCTGGTGGATAAACGCATCAAAGTCAGTATAAAGTAAGCAAACATTGGTAGGAGTATACTAATAAATTTTAGCCTAGCAGCCTGCTGGTATTAAAAAAAGTTTATTTTTAAAATTAATATTTTAATGGAATTTGTTATGTTATATTGTAGTTGTTTACCATATTGTTTAATTTGCATCAATTAAGCTTGGAATAATGTATCTTATTAATAATACCCTCTTAGGTTTCATTCCTGTTTATATAATTTTCTCACAGATTAAATTTAAATTATCGTTATTTTTTTTCCTTTATGTTGACTAAGACATCTGCATTACAGACAGTTTAAAAGAGTCTAACTGGTAAATTAGAAGACAAATATATGGAGGATCAAACTACCAAAAAATGTATTAATATATTTATTTGGTTATTGCCTCTAAACCTAAGGGTTATTGGCATATTGATAATTTATATCCTATTATAATATTTAATAATTATAAAAATAGTACACCAATTTACTATTTGAGTTTTATTTGACCGCACCCGGACAAAATTCCATTTATTATAATATTTTTTTTTTTTCAAAATCACCAATGAGGTCGTAGCAGACCCCTCTATCATCTGCTAGCTTACCTTCAATATTGCTCTTAATTCCCAAATTCCTAAGATTAAGGACAGTTTTGAGTATTCTAAAAGGACATAGTTGACAGTTTTCATAAGCCTCCAGTGTTCAAAGGTTGGGGCTCGAGTTCTCTCAGAAGATAACCATGAGAAAAGTCATAATGCTGTATTGATATTCTACAATGCATTACTTATTCTCTTCTGGAACTGTGACAACTTGTGTTCTATAAAGTTTAGGTTTGTTTAATCTCTCCGTGTTTTAACTCAGTTAAATTCCATTTTTCTTTTCATTTAGGATGTATTCTGTTCACTATAAGTTTTCCCGGTCATCTTTAGTTATAGTAAAGGTTTTCACCGTGTCCTTCATCTATATGAGCCGTATGAGCAACATGGTCAGCTCTCTCTTTTCCTCACCGTCTAATGGTCCTAAGGCTTCATATCTAGTTTGAATTTTGAGTGTGAATTGATTTCTAATTGAAGGAATTTTTTATTTCTTCAGATTAAAATTTTTGGAACTAAAACCTTTTTCATCTCTCTTCTTTATATTAAGTTTTTATTGAATTTTGTTTGAAAGTTTGAATCTTGATTGCTAATGATATAAGCTATTACTAGTAAACCCCCATGATAACCCATAAATGATCTGACCCAAATTATGCCCTACGATAGGATCTCTTATCAATTATCCTGTTTTGCCATCTACGTTGTACCTAGACAAAATTGATTTGATTTTGGGTTTGTGAATCTGGTGATGTCCAAATGTATTTTTGAATATCCTTATGTTTAAAATTATTAGATTTTTGCAATGACAAATTTTTTTAGTTGTATTCCAATATCAGTGATGCAAATTATCTTTACCGATTGTTGGATAATATACCTCTTCTCTAACAGCATTTGCATATGCATCTCCTAATATTGTTTTCATGCAATTTCGCAGTAATTTATTTTAAACCCGTCCAATTTGTCTTGTAATTTGCATTTAATCTCTTCATAGCTCTCTTTGGTTAGAGAATGAATGTTTATCAATCTGATTTTAGACCAGCATTCCTGAAATATTGCTACTAATATTCTATCACTGAAAAACTTAACATCCCTTAACTCAAACAGCAATATATTCCTAGTCAGAAACCCAATTCCTAAAAAATAATTACCACTCCCTCAGTACCAGTTAGTGTACTTCCCTTCCTGTATCAAGCCCTCCCTGGCCAGTGAAGCTATTAGAATATCGTAAATTGCATTCTTAACCTTATTTGTGACCAATTTTAACCCATCAGCTAATTCAAACTTCTTACGTTCCACGTTCCTGTACTTAAATCTATAATTTTCAACTTGTTCGACAAATAGTGAATGATTTAGAATAACAAAAAAATATTTTCAATTACATTAAATGATTATAAATGTATAAAAAATCACTAAACCAAAAGTGTCTTCGTGTAAAGTAGGCCAAGAAATATATTTTAAGCAAAAGCAATATAATCACAAAATAGTCATATTTTAGTGTCCTTAATAAAGACTGGTCAGTCAATACCTCATGATATGAAGGCACATAAATTATGATGGGCGTGACATGTGACTCGAAACAATCCGTCAGGAAGTCTCTACACACAACAATAAATACCAGTATAGTTGGCAAGAGACTACATGGGAGGCCAAAAATCAGATGGATAGACAGAGTCAACAATGATTCAAAAGAGCTGCAAATATTAATATAAATATTGGCATTTAATAACCAGTGAATAGATAGATACAGAGTAAAGGTGAAACATGATAATATAAAAAAAAATTTAAATTGTGTACAAGTTGTTTTTTCTCGGTTCCTAGGGCCTATTGGCAAGGACTATCAATCATATTTTTTGACCTAGGTTATTTTTTTTTTTTTTATTGGCGCAGCAGACCGTGGAGGTCTTAGGAAATACATCATGCGTTTCTTGATGTGGTTTTCATAGGGTGGGTCTGTCATTCCCAAGCCTATTTTTATTATGAGTATTGTATAGGTATAAACTTGAAAAAATCCCGGTTTGGCCCGGGGACTTGAAATCGCAATATATGGGTTGGCAGACAGGCGCGTTACCACCGTCAACCCCTTTGCCCTTGCCCCTTGTCTTAGTATCACCTAAAAAAGTTTCATTGAAATCGATAATCCATGCATAGCCTCCCGATGCTAGTTATAAAAGTATAAATTTACAATTTCACTGTTTATAGGTGTTCCTGTGTACCGAACGGATCAGCAAGCTGGAGAATTCATAGTAACATTTCCTAGAGCTTACCATGCAGGTTTTAATCAAGGGTATAATTTTGCCGAAGCTGTTAATTTTGCACCTGGAGATTGGGTTAGCTTTATTTTAATTTTGACAAATTACCATTTTACTTGTGTAGTTGCAATTTCTAATAGATATGTTTTATTTTCAGATTCAAATTGGTCGCGAATGTATTGGAAATTATTCTACTCTTCACAGATACTGTGTTTTTTCTCATGATGAATTAGTTTGTAGAATGGCTAATGACTGTGAAAATATTGATCCAAAACTAGCTGCCGCTGCCTATAAAGATATGATAAACATGGCTGAAACAGAAAAAAATCTAAGACATATTGTTCGTAGTTGGGTAAGTTCGAAAGAAACTGTACAATAATTTTACTCTTAACAATAGATTTTATGAATGTTTGTTTATTAGTTTTGAAAGGGCGTTTAACAGCCTGGTCATCAACGCCCGTTGGTTGTTGGCTTTGGTAAGGCCTAGT
>NW_027105010.1:83175-116850 GCF_000696795.3 Halyomorpha halys | reverse complement strand
GCCGAAACGTTGGACGTGTAAATGAAATAAATGTTTTGAGACTATAATTTGGATAGTGTTTTTGAATTATTTTGTTAAGTAAATTTTGATATGGGGGAAAAACTGGTCCACATTGGTAAGATGTGATGTGGGTCGCCATTTGGGTTGGTAGAAATGATCTTGTAACTGTGGCTCGCTGTCTGCCCCATATGTCATGGGTCACCTGATGGATGGTGTGTCGCTGCTCCATGTGCCACACTCGATGCTGGAGGTACTTAGCCAGACATGCTTAGTTGGCCGTGGTACCAAGAAGATCAGGCTCGTTCTCTCTCAAGAGCACACCCCCACTCCTGTTCACCCTCTTGGCATCTAATTATCCAATTATCCTCCAGGTGGTGCTGGATTACTTTTATCCTAGTGGCCTATGGCACCCTCTCCCCCTCTAGTATTTATGAATCTACAGCCCAGCTATATAACCCCAACACATAAATGTTATTCCTGTGGACTGAACACCTCCCCTTCTTTAAAAAAAATATCCACATAATCCTGCATGATATAGTCTCCAGTTCGCTTCTCTACTAATTGCTCCTACCCGTACTCTACCATCCTTTTCTAACCCCTGACAAGTAAATGTGTAACCCCTATTTTGTTATCCCACCGACCTGCACTGTTCTTGACCCTCGTCCCCACTCTACCACGCAAATCACATCCTATAATTGCCTTAAATTCCCAAGGGATGTTTTGACCACATGTACCCTTAGTGTATCTGCCACTCCCCATCAACTCAACCCGATAATTGCCTCCCCTTCGCCGCTATAGGGCCCACCCAGGGTGATTAATCTCAGCCTCTCCAACGCTCCACTGCACAGGATGGTATTTGAGCTACCAGTGCCAATAAGACACTGCAGTCCTCCAACGCTGATGATAGGCAAACCGCAACGCTTTCCTTTAATGCTGCAACTCACTAACTTGCGGCCACCTCTCCTGTGGTACGCACCTCAGATTTGTTCCTCCATCATTCACTCGCCTCGCTACTCTCCATACCCTTTCATATCTTTTCTCGCCTCTCTTCAACTCCAACTCCAACCCGATGTCTCGAACATTTCGGGTGATTCTTTCTCAGATCCGTATGATCTCCTTGAGATTACTCTTCTTCCTACTCTCTGAGCATTCACTTGCATGGATTTGCCCCGGTTCGTATCTCTTCGCCTGAATAGAATACACGCAAAGCATTCATAGCATTTCATCCGGGGGCACTGTGCTAGATGTCCGGTTTTGCCTCAACCATGGCAACTTCGGTCTTCTTTCCTTCCTTCATTTTTCGACTTGCACAGTCCATAAAAGTACGATATCTGGGCAAACCCTCTCGTTTACCTATCTCCCTGGTGAGTTGTACTTTCAGAACCGTTGACAAGAATCCCATGATTACTTGCACCTCTACTATGTTTCTCGTTTTTCTCATCTTCTCTGTTATTTGGTTGAAACGAGCGAGAACTCTTCTTCGGGTATCCATCTGCCACTACTAAACACTTTTTTCCATCTGTCCTTCACCAGGTTCCACAGCGTTTTCTCATCGGTTTGGATTTGGTTTTTGAATGCTCTGTTTTATCCGACAAACCACTGCAGCCCTGAACGAATTTGCATCCACCCTGTCTAGCAGGTTTTCGTTTACTTTTGCCTATATCTGTGCCATCAGAAAATCTCCTCCTTTTATAAAGTGATTTAACACCCATCTTTCCGGTGAACTTGTCTTAATCTGAGACAGCCTTCCTCAAGTCTTGCTTCGAAGCGGTGTGAATTTTAATCCATTCTAAGTTCATATATGCTGCTGCCAAGGTCGTTCCTGGTAGTGGTGGAACCCCCTGACCCTGTTGTGACTCTACCATTGTAGCTGCAGGAGGATTATTGGGCACTGTCAGAACCGCTGCTCTTAAAATGTCATTATTTACCATAAAATATTGGCAGAAGCTGAAAAAAAATAAGAGAGAAAAAGACTCACAAATAAAAGAAGAAAGGAAAAAATAAAACAGTTTCCGGTATCAGGTTTGTTTTACATTATTTGCAAGTCCCGGGTTTCGGCACCAGTTATGAGGAATCGAGATTAAAACTTTTAAAAAAAGGGGAAAGTGGTATACGAAATGAAACACATAAGACCAACTAAGTTACTGATTTATTCTGTTTTGTAATCCTCTATATATACATTCTGGCTTGTTGACATGGGGAGTTTAAGTATTAAGATCCATAATACTTATACTCTGATTATAACTCCCCCCTGCCAGTTTACGAACGATTCCTCGTAAACTAATAAAAAAAAAATCATAACATAAATAAAATACAATGATATATTTATATATGTGTAACAAAACTAAAATAATAATAAAAATTAAATAGACACACTTTTTCTCTTAGCAACACGACACACAAACAGAAAGTAAGAGAAAAAAAGAATTAAAATAAATATCTTTGTTAGTCAACTATCTACATCTCATTATGATTAAATACAATTTATCAATCCAGTCACTAATTTAGACAAATATTAAATATTATTTATTTATTTTTTCTTATTTTTATTTTTGTAGGGGATAAGTGATTCAGAAAATGTATTTTTTGAACTTCTTCCTGATGATGAGCGCCAGTGTGAGGTTTGTAAAACCACATGTTATTTATCTGCTGTATATTGTAGATGTGATCCTACCAAAAGTGTCTGCCTTCTACACTACAAAGATCTCTGTTTTTGTCCTTCAAGAAGACATGTTTTGAGGTGATTGATTCAAACTTTCTTACACAAATGTTAGGCCATAATTTCTGTTGAACAATATTTGTACTATTTATTCAATATTTTATCTTTTCAATTCATTTTTCTATTCTATTGAGGAGGGGAAGGAAGAAATTACTTTATAATTTTTTTTTAATTTCATACACTAATAAAAGTAAATATTTGAACGTGGTTATCAGAAAGGTTCCCTATAGTATTACGGAAGAGGAATTAAAGGTCGAGTTACAATCAAAACAATTTGAAGTTGTATACGTATCCAGAATACTGAATAAATATTTATGTTCAGTATCTATTAAAAATAATGAAAAGGCTAAAGATATTTTTAAATATAACAATTTATTTTCTGCAATAATTATTGTAGAGCCTAAACATAAAAACATTGATATCCCAATGTTTATAAACTGCTAGAGATATGGTCACACCAAAAATTATTGTCATTTAGAATCGAGGTGTATTAAGTGTAAAAGAAAACACCATTTCTCAAAATGCCCATTAAAATTTACATATAACTATTTCTGTGTAAATCATGAACTTGTGCATGAGGCTAACTACAAGGGATGTTAATATCACCAAACCATAAAAAATAAAATAAACTCACCTCCAATGAGCCAAGCACACGTACAACAAATAATAATTCAAACAGACCGGCTACCAGGATCACTTCAAAATTTTCATACATTGATGCTACTCTCCCATATCAAAACTACCCAATATCCTCAGTCCACAGTCAATCAAGACAATGAAATAAATTGTGTAATTTTATTCTCTTCTATAACTAAAATCATTATCGAAGATATCAATCTCTATTTACCACAAATCATGACACATTTATCCACGTTAGTAGCTTCTTTCTTCACGAATAGACCACAATATAAACAAATGCTTATCTTTTGTTACTAATGCTCTCCTGACTAATTCAGCTTTCCTACAAATCAAAGCTGTTTATTACTCTATAAATTCTCAAATAAATATTTTTTATCTGTGACTATCGAACTAAGGAAATTAAAAATTTTAAACTGGAATGCCAATGGCATTTCCTCTCAAAGGAATGAATTTAAAATTTTCCTTGTATCAAATTTCATCGATATAGCCTGTATAACGAAAACACATCAAATTTCAAATTCCAGGTTACAAAATCTAGCATAATAATAGAGATTGTTCGACTCCATCTGGTGGTGTAGCCTTAATAATTAAGTATTATATTAGTTTCACTGAAAATATAATTCCTAACATATTAAATATTGAGATTATATCAATTTTAACACTCATCTGCTTTCGCTGTCATCACAGTAGCTTATAAACCTCCTAACAAAAAACTGCTTCAAGATGAAATTTTAAAACTTTTACCACCAGGTGACCATACTTTAGTTTTAGGTGACATTAACTGCAAAAACATTTACTGTGGATGCCAAAAATCGTATTATAGCGGAAATACCTTGGTAGATATTAGTTCAAGGCACAATATACAAATTCATGAACCATCTTTCTACAGACCAGGTTGTAAACCAGATATTCTTGATATTGTCCAAACATTGTATGCTTCCTATTTCTTCCCATGTGATCACAGCTCTAAATTTGGGCCATATCCCAATATTAATCAATTTCTCAACTAAGATACACAATGAAACAAAGAAAAAATCCCTCAATAATGTAGTGATTGACTGGGAAATGAGCAAAATTCTAGTTAATGAGAAAATAAAACAGAAAAAAAATTTTCCTACCTCTCAAAAAATGTATGCAAGTATAAAGAAACTTAATGAATCTATCTCACATAGTCTATATGAAGCAAAACATAAAACCTTTCCAGTTAAGATGAAATTCATTCTCTAGCAGTTGCCCAAAATCAATTCTATCTCATTCTCCAATACAGAATGTGAAAGAAGTCCAAATATTGACGAGTATTTGAGTCTTCCCCTCGCAACAGTTCAGCTCCCACCAAAATTCATGACACCAATAGAAATCCAAGAATTGATAGAAAGGCTTAAGTAAAGAAAAGTCCTGGTCCAACAAGCTTTCGATAAGGTTTGACATAGTGATCTCCTATACAAACTAAAGAAATTAGACACTCTGAAATAGATATTTGATATTCTGAACTCATCCCTCAATGACCAAACATTTTCTGTCCAAATAACTAACACAAATTCTACCCTCAGACATATCCATGCCGGTACTCCATAAGATTTAGTCCTTTCTCCCATTTTGTTTAACTTTTATCTTCACGACATAATTCAGTCCATGCATACCTTCATAGCGATGTTCGCTGACGATACAACAGTTTTCTCTCGAAATAATGAAATGATAATAACTATAAATACTTTGCAGAGTCACCTTAATGATCTGGAATAATACTTTATTAAATGGATGACCAGCCTAATATTGAAAAATGTAATTCAAAATTTTTTACTTTCAAAAGCCCACCAAATGTACCAGAACTAATTCTCAAAGGTAAAAAAAGTGCAATGGAACCCTGCCAGTGAAGCAGTTTGATCCCTGGGAATTCTTAAAAAAAAATTACAATCGTTTTAAAATAAGCTCCCGAGAATTGCAGTGGATGCCCCTTGGTTTGTAAGAAATAGTCAGTTGCATTGGGAACTACAGATGGAATCAATAGAAAACTTCATGAAAAAACATTTCATAAAATTCCACTCCCAGTTACCTACATTTGAAGGAGCAGTGACTTTACAACTTGGGAAATCCAACCTCATCTCAAAGACTGAAGCCTAGGCTGCTGCAGGACATCCTGTTATGAATTCTATATTTATCTATTCTATTATTGACATCACTACAGTTTTATTTATATTTTCTCTTCCCCTTTTGCCCAAATTAACTTTTTTTTGCCCATTAGGAGTCAATTATTTATTTTACTAAACCTTTTAATGTCATTGTTTCTGTTATTAACTTTTCCTTTTCTCTCTTCTTAAGAATTATTATTTTTATCTATTTATTTTGTTTTATTTTTATTGAAATATATTTTGTTTATAATTTATCATTATTATTCACAATCCTTCAATATTTATAGCATTGCAAATAGTTAGGAGTGTCTTTTGAACAAGATTAACCTCCAACAAGTGTTTTTAACAAGATTAATTAGAACTCTAGAGACTATTTGGAAATCTTAAGGTTCTACCTTATCCCGTAACAGTAACAATACTGAAAATATTGTGCTCAATTTTTTCTGAAAGAAATTTTATAGTGCTAATGGTTAATGAAAAATTAATAATTTAATAAAATAAAAATTATGAAATGTAATGATTTTTTTTTTTTAAGAAATCAGTATTAAGGGAAAATATTCTGGAAGAAGTGCTGCTAAAATTTTGTTTAGTGAAGATTTTTTTTTTAAATTTAATTTCTGATATCAAAGAATCATTAGTTAAAATCACGGTCACTGTGGTGATTGTCACGAAGTATTCTAGTATTGAAGATATGGTATGCAATGTGGTGGTTTATATACTGCATAATTTGATTAAGTTTGAATTTATGGGTTGAATTATGAAATACAAAAGTAACATTGAGTTTTCTGATTTTGATGCTTCAGTATAAATTATTAAAGGATATTATTATTAATTATTTTTGAAGAAAGCAAGAGAAAAATACATAGTCCTCAGAAGGTGGTGTACTACTTTGTGAAATTTGGTAGAAGGTTAGCATGTAGGATTTCAAGTTTGAATTACTGAGAAGCTATTGAAAACTTGATGGGAAGATGTATTTGTGCTTAGAATTCTCTGTATGTGGAAATAATTTAGAAATATTTAATTTTTAAGTGGTTGTTCTCTAAATAAAAAGCAAGATGTACTTGCTTCACAGCAACATTTATTGAGGACCGAACTCGCTTGAATATTGGTGGCAATTTAAATTCTGTTGTGATAAACAGCATCAAGCTAGGTAAGAGACAGTGCTATAAATAAACTAGCCTTTATGAAGATTAGATCAATCCTAAGCTGTTGTAAATTATGTCTGAGGGTGGGACCTGCTTCATAGCAGCATTTACTGAGATTGGGATTCACTTGAATCCTTGTTCCCTCCGAATCCTAACATGATAAACAGCATCAAGATTGATAAAAAACAGAAAATATATAAACTACCCTTTACAAAGATTAGATCAAACCACAACTCCCATAATTTATATCCACATCTCTTGTAATTTATACCTACATATTCATTAGGTTAAGCCCTAAATCATTTATCATAAGAAAAAAATTCGAGTTAGATGATGGATGGATCTGGTAGGAGCGGTCACCTGTTTTTCATATATTCCCCATCTATTTGAACTCTGAGGTGATAGCTCTGTAAAACAATACATTTGTCTGTTATTCCTTTTGGAATTAGTTTGCCAAAGATTTTTATATTTTGTTTTTTATTTAAAGCTTTCTTTGCTTAATTTTAAAGGTTTACTATACAAAATAATCAAATTTTATCTTTCAAATTGTCCTTTTTTTAAAAAAAAAAAAAAAATGTATTGTTTTTTAAATTATGGAGATTTTAAAATTAAAAAACTATTCTTGTTTTCTTGTGACTGCACTCTTAACCATCTTCTTCATAATTTAAATTAATACAGCCAATTATATATATATATATATATATATATATATATCAATTTCCTATTTATAGGTATAGGTATACATTAGATGAACTGCCCATAATGCTTCAGAAGCTGAAACTTAAAGCAGAATTTTGGAATGTGTGGATGTCTAAAGTGCAAGAAGTGATTGATACTCATGAAACAATAGGTAATGCAAAAATTTGATAGTTTCTTATAATATTTGACAAGTGGTTTATCAGTTATACCATTTTACCAATAACAATATTTCTCTTTTTAATTGCTTAGCCATTTAATTTTTTTTTTTTTAGTTGTATACTATAATAAATTGCTAAATGACTTTATGATGACTCTATTCTCCCTATTTTTTAAATGTTGGTATAGATTAAGTTTTTTGTGGTATTATGAACTTTAAAGTAGGTTTTATTGAATTTTATGTATATAAATATTGTATTTTCATTCTATTATTTTTACTTTCACTTACCTTTAAGTGGAACATATTGTAATATTAACAAATTATTTAAAATAAATAAAAAGGAATTTTATAGTTTTCAGTTATTCTCATATCAAAATAGATAGCTTTGAAGATGACAAGGTTAAATAAAAAGATTAAATATTAAATAAATATGAGAATTTTTATTTTAGTATTTATAATATTATAGACTCTTTTTCTCAGGGCGGGTTTCTAGGCAATCAGAACAGAGACTTTTTTACCAATAACACTTAATTAAATTAATATCTCTTTTACAAATGTATTTAATTTTAGGTAGAACAAAACTAATCAATTTTATAGAATCTTCTTTTGATGATTTTCTCAACAAACGAACATGGACTGTTGGCAATCTTACAGTAAACAAACACTAATGAAACAAAGCATTGGTATTCAAACAGTTTTTTACTCACTATCCACCGAAGTGTATTGTTTGGCGATCCAAACCAGGAGTCCCTTTTTCTTCTTTGATGTCTTCTCTTTTCAAGATGTCTCCCACTAGTAGCTAAGGGATCTTCCGGATATCCTGCCTCTAGGCGATGTCATCCATCCTTCCGCCTAAGCAATGAACGAACTAAAACCAAGTTTTCTTCCTTCCCCTTCTCTCGTTAGTTCTCAACATCGATTGTAGCACTACGGTTTTGAGTTTTATCCGATGATTTCCTTTATGAATAATTTTCTTAAATACTTATTCTTAACTTCTATTTTTTCTTAAATGTATTGTAATTTCAATTATGATGGGAAGTTAAAATAAAGTTGTTAAAATATTTGAATCTGCTCAACATGGCCGCGATTCAACGAACTTTTCGCAAGACACCCACTGCCATCTTCATTGTTTTGAATAACAATCTTTCTACTCCATATATGACTGATCAAAATTGGTTAGCTTTCTTTTTTGATTTAACACAACAAATAAACAATATTTAACATTGATACATAAAATCAAATCATTTATATATAAAAATAACTATTTTATCATAAAAGAGCGTATTACAATATAGTAAGGTGAAGTATTGCAAATGTGACTAAGTTTGAATAGATTATTTGATAGATATAAATGTTTTGAGTTCCCCTGGTCCAAATAACCAAGTTCAGTAAAATGATCTATGTGTATGTGAACAGCCTAGCTCAAAAGACGAAAAGTCATATGAAACTGGAATTACTTATGTTGGGCAGGTATATGCCAGACATAACTGCTAATTTTTGATTATAATTGATCAACCACAAGTGGCACCTAGTATTATCAATTTTAAAAATTGTTTTAGGATCTTATCAATAACAGCTTTAATGATTTTGATTAAATATGGTAAACCAATGTACAATCAAGTGGTATTCAGTATCACATAGGTTTTATCCTTATAAAAATAGTCTGACAGAGCTTAAATGACAAATTAAAAAAAATTGTCCTCTAAAATATCTTTAATTGTGTTTGTTTAAATTAATTAACCATCTCTTTTGTTTATTGGTTCTGAAAAATGGATAAATATAAACAATGAAAGGATTTGATGATTAACTTACGGATATAAGAGAAAACATATTTTTCCTAGGTTGAAAACATATTTCCGGAAATTTGAACAGTAATATATACGTATCATATACAATTGGAAAGCCAAATATTTTATAACAAATGATATGAAATTATATGTCCATATAAACCCATGGAAAGTAACAGATAATGATCAAAAATACATCAATAATAGGTCTTTTCCAATATGACCTTGACCATTAAACTGGTGGGTACATGCACAGTCCGTTTAACTATTTTACCAGTCTGATTTATGTTTTCTTGTCACAATAATTATTAAATTGTTAGTTTTTAATTTCACTTAATCTATATTCTAGCCTTTCTGTTAACATGACGACCAAGTCCATAAAATTATTCTTAGTATCTTGATATTTTCAGTGTTGATTCTATAGCAATTTAGCATTGAATAAATGGTTAAGAGTAGAATACAAATTTTACTAAACTGTTATATTTTTGTCATACTTTTACAAAAGAAAAATTTTTCATTGAGAAATATTAAAAGTTAAAACCACTGAAATTTGAGTTAGTCAATCTGTCTACTAAAAGGCTCATTTGGAAAATTAGTACAAGAAAGTATTGCCAAAAGTGAATGATATAGAAATATCTGTTCTGGAATGAGCATTAATTTCAATATTCTTAATAATAATAATAATCCTATCAATTGTAAAGTAATAGGATTAATTTATTAAAAGGAGGGTGTTAAATGAAAGTTATATAATGTACTGGTACTGGTAATGGTGGGGGAACAAGTCCGGCAAGTGGGCCTATTGGTCCTTTTTGCCATCCCCAAGACAAACCAATGGAATAACTCTTTATGTATCTTATTCCTCTATATCGAACCTTTTCGTCTTTCTAATGAAATTCAAAAGGGACTCCTAATCTATAGAGGAAGCCTCATTTCCTTTAATTCTATCAGAGCCTAATAGCCTGTATCTTAATGACGCATACCTACCACAATCTGCTATGTAATGTAAGGCAGTCTCTGGGGCCTGTCCGCATAAGCAGCAGGTTTCATCATGAACTACTCCACATATCTTAAGATGTCTTTTAAGTCTGCAGTGGCCTGTCAGGACTCCTATTAATAATCTGAGTTCGTTTCTGTTAAGGCCTAGCAGCCACTTAGTTTTAGAAGTAGAGGGTTTAGTTATTAAATTCTTGGCCTGTCTCAGCCCTATACAGTCCCTCCACTCCTTACCGGCTTTCTTCCATGTCCAATAAAGAACTACTTTTCTCTGATAACTTTTAGAGATGCCTAGGAATGGTTCTGGTCCTATAGGTGGGTGCTCAGCCCCGTTTCTAGTAAGCTGATCAGCTTTTTCATTACCTGTGATTCCCTTGTGACCTGGGACCCAGACAAGCTGAAGCTTCTTTAAGCACACTAGTTATTCTAAGGCTTGTTTACACTCTCTTACCAAATTAGAGGTGACTCCAAGGCTTGAAGGGCAGACAGACTATCTGAAAAGATGGTGATACCAGTCCTTTCACAGCTAGTGACTTCGGGGCATGAAGCTGCTGACAAGATGGCAAACACCTCTGCCTAAAAGACATTCGAGTGCTTGCTAAGTGGGAAGCTTAGTTCTATGCCTAATTCTTCAATGTAAACCCCTGCCTCCATTAGTCCTGTCAAATCCATTTTTGATCCGTCAGTGAAACAGGGCAGATAATCTCCTGGGGTTTCCACTAAACCCTGTACCCAATGCTCTAACTTTGGGTGTAAGTAACTAATCTTAGTATCTAATATGGTTGTTTTCTATGTTGTCTAGAAACTTGTTGTCTAGAAGTGGTGAGCAGTATTGTAGTATTGGTAACTCGCTTTCCACCACTTTAGCTATTGTCGCTTGATCAGTAGCTTCTCCTGTCTCTGTCCACTATCTATTTTCTCTCATTCTTAGATAAGCTAATACTGCTTCCCCCTTAATCAATAAGTGGAGTGGTACTAGAGAAATAAGGATTTCCAATGCCTTAGTAGGTGTTGTGCGAAATGCCCCAGTTATGCCAATACATGCCATCCTTTGGATCTTACTGGCCATTCGCACATGGGAAGCCCTTTGCAGGGCTGTCCACCACACAATACTTCCATATTAAATTCTCGGTCTTATTATCGCTGTATAAATCCAATGCATAACCTTTGAGTTAAAACCTCAGGTAGTGCCAACAGTGCGTCTTACTTGCCAAAAGACAGCACTGATTTTTCTGTTCATTTCTGCCAAATGAGATCCTCAGTTCAATTTTGCGTCAAAACTAATTCCGAGGTATTTGACCTTTTGGCTTAATTTAAGTCGATTGCCAAAAAAAATAGGGGTTTGAAATATGCCCAATTTCCGCCTACTGGTAAATAGAATCAACTCTGTCTTTGATGGGTTTCCTGAAAGCTTCATTTCAGTACACTGTGTCTGTACTACGTTACATGTGACTTGCATAAGTTCCATGATAGTACTCACGAAATTTCCTCTAATGAGGATCACTCCATCGTCAGCAAAAGCTTGCGCGAATATCCTAGCATCCTCAAGTCTTCTCAATAAGCTGTTCATATAACTAGGCACCATAGCAACGGTGAGATGTAACTCCCTTGAGAGCATCCAGTTACTGCCAGTGCCTGTAGTCTAGTACCATCTTCCGAAACTACAATAATTATATTATTAAGAACAAATCTGACCCATCTGATAATTGCATTCGGGGCAGAATTGTCTAATAAGGCTTTACTGACTGCCTCAGGCCTTGTTTTATCGAATGCCCCTTCTACATCGAAAAAGAGTCCTAGAGCGGACTCCTTATATAATAAGGCCTTTTCAATCCTTCCTACCGAGGAGTGGAGTGCAGTCTCAGTTGATTTTCCCTGGAGATATGTGTGCTGTCTTGGATGAAGGGGGTTGGTTGGTAGCACCTTGCTTGTAAGGAAAACTGCCACCAACTTCTACAGGATCTTAAATAGGAAGCAGGATAAACTAATGGGTCGATACGCTTTAGCGACACTATAGCCCTCCTTCCCAATCTTAGGAATGAAAGCTATTAGTGATTTCCTCCAAGTCTCTGGTATATATCCTAAAGCTAGAGAGGCTGTAAGAAGAGCCTTAATCTTGGGGATTAGGATATTAAGGCCTTCCTTGAGCATATATGGGAGAATACGTCTGTTCCTGGGGCCTTATAAGTTTGAGCTCTACCTCTGCCCACTTAATGGCTAATACCCACTCCTCCTCATTAGCCTCTCTGAAGGACTTCATGTTTGGAGGGTTGTCTACTGTTCTGTGCTGGCAACCTGGAAAGTGTGTGTCCATTAAATGGGACAAAGTTTCCTCTAAGCTAGAGGCCCACTTCCTATCTAGTTTCCTTAATGCACCTAGTGGCTGTTGACCATTGCTTCCTAAAACTTCATTAAACGAGAGGCTTCCGGCGTGGTTTCTATGTTGCTGCTGAACTTGCGCCAGCTATCTCATTTATGTCTTCTTAATTCTCTTTTATACTTATTGGAGGCAGCCCGGTATACATTTCAGTCCGTCTCTAACTTTGTTTTATAAGCTTTATTATAGGCTTTTCTTGTGTTTTTTTGTAGTTTAGTCAATTCGATTGACCACCATCTGACTTTTTTACTAGGCTCCCTTTTCAATGGACAAGCCTCCTGGTAGGCTGATATAACCATTCTTTCAAGTAGGCTAGATTCAATGTCTAGCTGTGATCTGGAAAGTCTTTCTACCGCTTAGGGTGAGTCGCCTTCCAGCCTCGCTGAAGAGACCCCAGTCTGTATTTCTCGGGTTGCTCTTCATTGTGAGTAGAGGTTTCTCAGCTATAATCTTAAATGAGATCAACCTATGGTCAGATAGTGTTATGTCTGAGGTTACCCTCCAGTCTTTACAAAGGCTTTTAATCCTGCTTGAGGCCAGCATAATATCGAAAACCTCGTCCCAAGCTCTTGTAACAAAGGTTGCTTCGCCCCCTCTGTTAAGTATTTCTAAGGCTGTTGAGGCTAAAAATCCCAGCAAGACTTCGCCTCGCTCATTGGTATCTGTGCTTCCCCACAATAGGTGGTGAGCATTAATATCTCTGCCAATTAAGAGTGGTAAATCTACCTCCCTAGCGTACCGGAGAAGTTTTTCTAAGTATTGGTAGGGTGGATCTAAGCTATGAGGGACATAAACAGATCCTACTAACAATTTAATCTTATTAATACCAACCTTGATGTTTAGTACCATGGTCGTGGTGTCTTAGGTATTAAACTGAGAGAGAGGCAGCACCTGAAGGTCCTTGGAGACCCAGATGCAAGTCCTCGGATTATCCTTCCGCCTATACCCCCTAATCCTCTAATAGTCCCTCTATAACATTAAGGTTCTTGGATTAGTACGAGGGTCGATTTGACCGCCGAAAGTGACTTGGCTAATTCTGCAGTAGCTGACTTATTGTGTTGAATATTAATTTGTCTCACCTTGATCATTGATGTGGCAGATAAGGAGGAATATAGGAAAGGCTAGCACCTACTGGCGCTTACCCTTCCTTTGCTCCTCCTGAGGGAGGTGGCTGCCCTTTGTTAAATAGACCGGCGCCCTCCATACGGTCAGTCGAACCAACTGGTATCTCTGCTGCCAGTCATTAGCTTCCAACTAGGCGATCATGTTACTAGGGACCTTGAATATTGCTCTAAGGTGGTCTGGATCGCCTTCCGCACCCACAAACTGCCACTGATCAGTTCTTACCAGGTCCTCGTTCTGGGTCTCAAGAAACTGGACCAATCTGCCGGGTTCGATCACCTCGGCTCCCAACCCAATAACAATTTTAGTGGGCCATGGAGCCTGGACGGACACAACCTTTGGTCTGTGAGAGGTACCCATTCAAGAAGCCAGTCTCTCGTCTCATTAGAACATGTGAGGAGAAACCAACCTGGATCCGCCTGGAGTCTGGAGTTGTCGAACACCAGTGGTCTCCTCCTAGGATGTGGCTCATTCATCCTCATCTCAATCTCAGAGATGTGGAGCCTTCGAATAAGTAGGGTTTCCTCCTGTGTAATGGAGGCACCCTTTTTGCTCCCCATAATGACTACCTGGAGAGCTCTCTGCGCCACTTCTTTGTAAGTCTTGGGTTTCCTTCCTGCAGAGTAGAAGGTCCAGCGACAGGGTCACTGGTGCTCCTGTTGGACTCTCCAATAGATTTAACCCTCTTCTTGGCCTGTCGGCAGGTGGGGAGTCCACTGGTCTCTGTCTTTTAGCACGGACTTGGAGAAGGCCCACTCTTGAGATGGGCGGCTTGCTCTCCTCTGGGAAGCCTGGGCTTAGCAGCCAACTCACTCCCCTCTTCACAGCTTATGTCTTCTTCAGTGTTTTCGGTCTGGGAAGACTGCTCCCCATCTACTTCCATTGCAACTGGCACTTTCGGCTGCTCTTCTTTTAAATCATCCATTGTGTTTTTGAAAAGTTCTATAATGTTTCTTGAATGGTGTTGGAGTAGGTATGCAGCCATTCCAGCTCTCAACCCCACCATGCTGAAAAAGCTTGCTCCCTTGAGTGGAGTCCAGTAGCCTCAGAGGAGCAACTCCGGAACGTGCAACAGGGTCCCATCCAGTCACCAATTGGCACTACTACAACATCCGAACTTTTACACTGAGTTGATAGAGCAGCCGCTCCTTCTGGATTAAGAGGAGCGGGTTCCTGTATTATCTCAGCGGTCGTATATAATGTGTACATTATATCTATAATGTACCATTTTTATTATATTGTTTTTTTTTTTAATTTCTAAAGCCCCAAATTTTAATTCCCTCACAATGTCCAAAGCTGAATGTGACACTTGTTGGAGCATGTCTCAATAAGTATCTTGATTGAGAAAGTATTTTTACAAACATTTGAACTATTGTCTTAATCAATTTAAAATTACCATTCACATTCTACTGTCTAAAGATTTTATGTAATTCCTAAATTCTGGTGGTATTTTGGTGATAGAGTTGATAAAAGTTCTATACTAATTGCTTATTTTTCCTGCTGTTTTCCATGTTTGTTACTTATTTTTGAATTGAATAATTCAGTTGTCACATGGTCTTCACCATGTAAACCAAGCACTGTTAGGTGGCTGGTATTTTTATTAGATATGATTCCCTCATTCGCTTATACTCAAA
This sequence comes from Halyomorpha halys, assembly GCF_000696795.3. Lineage (NCBI taxonomy): Eukaryota > Metazoa > Arthropoda > Insecta > Hemiptera > Pentatomidae > Halyomorpha > Halyomorpha halys. The sequence continues at coordinate 101,449 of NW_027105010.1, read as the reverse complement.
TAATTTTTTAAGATTTTTTTTATTGTATGCATTTATAAGCCAGAAAAAGTAGTTTCAAATAAAAAAAACACCACTTCACATGTTCTTTTTTTATCTTTGGTTCTAATTTGTTTTTGTTTGTCTAGTTTGTGATATTTCGTAAGGTTTAAATGACCATAAAGTACTTCTAAGTTTTCTGTAGATTCAAAAAGTCATGTTGAAGTCATTGCAATTTTCAAAGAAAAACTATAATATTTTTTAATTGAATAAATAATAATCATAATGAGCTACTGAGGGTTTTATTCCATTCAAAAACCAACTACAAATTATTGCAGATTTTTTAAGAAGCATTATGTGAACATTCAATTGTTGAAAAAAAAATTCTCTAATTTTATCTGTTCTTTGGAATGGTCCATATAAAAAATAAGCACTTTTCTATTCAATTTCGAGATTGCTGTTTATTATTGTAGTATTTTTTAATTGATTAAATAATGATCATGATAAGCTGCTGATGGTTTTATTCCATTCAAAACCATCTAAAGATTATTGCAAATTTTTATAGAAGCACTATTTGGCCATTCAATTGTTGAATTTTTTTTTTTTATTTAACAATTTTTTGAGAATGGTCTACATAGGAAATAAGTATTTTTCTATTCAGTTTTGAAATTGCAGTCTATTATTTTGAGTAAAATATGTGTTAGCCGTATTCACTCACATTTGTGTTTCGGACAATGTCCTTTCCATTTATTTTGTGTTATTAGAAGTTCTATCTGTGGGAAATGATAACTAGAAAACTTATTATTAAATCCAATACCCAATATACAGAGATGGACATTCAAATAGCCATATGGAAAATTAAATTGAATTAATCTAAGTCAGTGCATGTTGAGTTTTAAAAAAAGAAAATCTACTGATTAGTTAATATCAAAGTGATCTGCTATTCAAATCAGGCCCAATACCTCAGGATGACATGAGATAGAAAGAGCATGTAAAAAAAAAGTAGTACTGCTAAATTTGGTATACCAAAAAATGTATTGGCTATTAAGCAGAAAATCAAATCTATTAGTCTATAACAAGCTTGTCATTTACAAACAGGCCCTAAAACCTATTTTGACTTATGGAATCTAACTGTGGGGATGCATGAGGGACAACAACAGACAAATCATAGAAAAATTTCAAAATAAAGTGCTTAGGGGAATAGTCATTGAACCCTGGTACATCAGAAATTATGATTGTACCAAGATCTTAAAATACCTACTGTTGAAGAAGAAATAAAAAAAATCACTCAGTAACATCAAAAGGACAACAATGCTTAGGCCATTCATCTCCTCAATGTTAATACCCTAGTAAGAAGTCTGCAATGACAAAAGCCCTACAAGCTTGTGTGGTAATGTGTGACCGACGAACAGGAAAGTGTACTTGTTAATCGGTGAGCCTGATGATGGAAAAATTGTGAGAATTGGATGGCTGTGCTGGGCAGGCCATGTGGCAAGGATGGGGACTGATGAGATTACAAATAAACCACTCAATGGGACACGGCCAAGAGGCCGCCCAAAGCTTCGATGGTTGAATGGTGTTGAAGAAGATTCAAGGACCCTGCTCGGAGTGAAGAATTGGAGTGCATCTGCACTTAACAGATTAAACTGGTTGAAGCTATTTGAGGAGGCCAGGACCCAGTAATGGGTTGTCCGCCGATTGAAGTAGAAGAAAACAATATTATGTATATTTCTTTTTTTATAATCTTAGTGTTTTAGAACTAATAAGCTCATAGAGCTTGATTGTAATTTCAATGAATAAATAAAAAAATTGTTATAGATAATTTTTGTTATGAATAATGTTTTTGTTAATATGAATTCCAGCATTTTCTTTTTTATTATATGTTGTTTTAATAAATGATTTCTGATGTTAGAACTTTTTTCCAACTATGGTGTACAGATATTTTTTTTGTGATATATATTATATTATTATTATTATTATTATTATTAATATTTATTGATAAAATTGATGCATAGGTTCATGAGTATTTTTTTATTTGTTTGTACTTATATAGATGCTGATACACTGAAAAGATTGATAGCAGAAGCTAAAGAAAAGGATTTTCCTCAGTCTGAATTAATAACATCATTATCCATGCTACTTAGTAATTTCGAATATCATAAAAGAACTCTTAAAAAATATCGCTGCAGGTAAGTGATCTTCTGTATTTCATTATGTAAGTTATGTTTACTATTGTTGTTAGTATCTATTGTATAACTTTATGTTAAGTTAACAAAAGCTAACTAAACATTCCTGAGGTAAAAATTCTAACTTCAGACTCACTCTCCCTGCCTAAAAAAAAATTAAATAAAACAAATTACATAATTTAAAAACAACAAATAAAGAAATTGAAATTGAGATTCATATGCATGTGTGGTAAAAAATTGTGTAGTAAATATCAGATCCTTTGTTAAGTGAAACTAAAACAAAAACAAAATGAAATATGGTAAGTGTTTCCCTAAATCACCCATCTTTGGACAGTTAATTTGTTGAAGTCTGCCTGAAAAATTTAACTGTCATTACATTTTATCACTTGGTTTACACTTGGTAGGGTATTAGTCTAACTTCTTGTATAGATTAGCTATACTAGGAAGTAGGAGCTGAGATTTGATCCTGTGGCCGAATGATATACTGCTTACTAATCCTATCTTTGCCCATTTTATTAATGCTTTGCAAATTTTATTTTTCTCTCTCTAATTATGTCTCTTAACCCATTCTAAATATTCCAATTTAACCTTGCCTTGAAGTCCTTTCATTTTCTGACTTATTGTGTCATTAATGTATATTTAGATTTATTTTTGAGTATCAAAAAGTCTTTGTCTCCATGTATAGTAGTATTATTAATCGATGGTTGAGTACGTATTGTATTTGTTCTTCTTTATCATATCTGTCAGCCTTTAGAATTTCAGAGTGTGAAATTATTTATATTGTAACTGTCTTTGTTATAGTGTGTGTGTCATGTTTATCTATTTTATTATCTTATCTAATTTTTTAATCTTATTCTTCATGTTAATAGTCTATAGAAGGATGTAATAGTACTTCCATCTGATTCTTTGACAAATCTGTTTGGTGTCTTGTTTCTTCTATCTTAATTAGCTCCTCCCCTTACCTACTCTAAAGCTATCAACATTCTCTGGTCTAAGTCCTAGCAAGTACCTTTTTATTCATTTGGTTAGGTAGTCATGTTTATAATTATTTTTTATTATCGAAATTGTTTGACTGTATGTCTAAAATTTCTATGCAACATTAATGGAAGTGTGGGACTTATTTTAAGTATAGGACTTATATAGGGTTACCCTATACTTATATAGGGTTGGCAAATAAGTCCTTCCAGTTTTTTTGGTTGAAAGAAAACAAAGTATATTTTATATATTTATTTTAATTTACAATGTAATGTCCATTATTTTCGATTACCTTACCCCATCTCTTCAACAGCTGAATTATCCCATTTTCATAGAATGTCTGTGGTTTATTAGTGAAAAAGTGATCAAGGTGCTTCCTGGCACCCTGTTCATTTTCAAACCATTTTCCAGTTAAGGAATTTTGTAGATACCAGAATAAGTGGTAGTCACTAGGAGCAAGGTCCGGTGAATAGGGAGGGTGGGGCAAAAGATCACATCCAAGGGCTAACAATTTATTGCGGGTGACTAACGAAGTTTTAGGCCTAGAATTGTCATGATGGAAGACGACAACTTTCAATTTCCCAGTTCTGGGCGTTTTCTTTAAATCAATTCATCCAATTTTGTTAATTGTGAGCAGCATAGAGTGGAATCGATTGATACACCTTGTGGCAACAGCTCATAAAAAATCACACCCTTGAAATCCTACTATACAGAAAGCATTATCTTCTTTGGGTGCAATCTTGCGTTTATGGTCCAATGTCAAGAGCCATGGCACTTATCTTGCGGATAATTTTTTCATTCCCAATTCTTCGGTTAAGATGTGTTATACCTGTTCAGATGACATCACACTCACGCACTTTCAGTCAATGATCCTCTATGACCTTTTTATGCACTTTTGCAATAAACTCTGGGGTCATAGCACTTTTTGGCCATCCACTACACGGATCATCATCTAAGCTCTCCTAACCAAATTTAAACTCGCTGGTTCACTTGACAACAGTTGAATATGAACGAGGGATTCTGCTAGTGTGTTCTGAAAGTCGGCATGAATTTCCTTAAGTTTCATACCTTTCTTTACAAAGTTCTTAATCAATGCTCGATTCCCAGTTTTTTCCATTGTCACAATGTGTGTGTGTTTTTTAAAAAAAATTTTATGAGGGTCGGTGAAAATCTTCAAAAGACACGGATAGGCCCGTACCTATCCATGTGTGGGATTCTTATCCACTAAAACCACCGCCCTACACCTGTTTCTCACCCTCCACGGGACCGCTGTTAGGCATTACATCATGGGGGTGATTGGCTGTGTGCCGCCTCATTGTTTTAGGCTATCTCCTGGTTCGCCTATCTCTCCTCATTTCTTAACTTCTGCATCATCAGTGCAGCAAATCGCTGGCCTGCCATCCAATAATCTTGGTTTAGCAGCATAATATTGTGCTATTATGTGCTATAACGTGTTCTCCACTCTCTTCCGTTCCTGGGCACAATGGACATTCTCCAGTCTCATCGAGCTCAAACCTATACTGGTAGGCTCGGAAGCAACCATGCCCTGTGATAAACTGGGTGATATAATAATCTACCTCCCCCTGGTTCCTATTCACCCAGGCCTCGATGTTGGGCACCAGCCTGTGTGTCCATCTTCCACTGAATGCCATATTCCAGCGACGTTGCCATTTTCTTATAGTCTCCTTTCTTAATTCGTCTCTTGGTCATACATTCGTCTATAGTCAGCACTATTATAAGAGCGGCTCCTCTCATCTGCGATCAGCTCAATCGGTGGCATCCTGGCCACCACGCAAGCAGCTCCGTATGAGACTGTACAAAACGCACTGATCACTCTTAGTGCACACCTACGATACACTGACACCATCGGTCTTCTGTAGGCCTCAGTACCCAATACATTCTACCATATCGCAGCTGCGTAGAGCAAAATGGATGGGACCACATAGAATATCAATAACCTGATACGGCTGTTCCTGAGTCCGCCTATGTTGGGCATTAAACATGACAGTGCGGTGGTTACTCTAGCTGCTTTATCACTCACCTGCTGGATATGCTCTCTGAACCAGAGTCTATCATCAATTCTTACCCCGAGATAACTCAAAGAAGGCTTGGACTGGATCTCTTGCCTACCCACTCTCAAGGTTATGGCTTCCCTCACTTTCCTGCTACTGACAAGAAGGGCCTCTGTCTTACTGTCTGCTAGTTGCAGCCCTACAGATTCTAGCCAATCTCGAACCGTAGCGACAATGGTTGGTCTTTAGAATGAGCTCTTCTTTATACTTTGCTTCGACGACCACCACGATATCATCAGCAAAGCCCACTATTTCGGAACCCTCTGGTAGACTAAGCCTAAGGACTCTGTCGTACATCGCATTCCACAACAGAGGTCCCAGCACCGAGCCCTGGGGTACACCACCAGTCACCTTAAACCTTCTCGAGCCGTCCTCTGTCAAACATATCAAGGTCCTATCCTTGAAATAGTCATGAATGATACTCCTGAGGTATTCAGGGACGTTCATTACCAGTAGGGCATCCAGGATGCAGCTCCATCTTGCTGTGTTAAAGGCATTCCTTATATCCATCGTGACAATAGCACATAGCATTTTGCGCCTCTTCTCCATCTCTTCCCTGCTATAGCATTCCTGGCCTTTTCCACCACCAACGTGATAGCATCTACTGTGGATCTCGCTTTCCGGAAGCCAAATTGATTCCTGGAGAGGCATGTCACTCCTTCTGTGAAATCTTGTAGCCTATTTGCAATGACCTCCAGAGCCTTCCCTGCTGTATCCAACAGGCAAATCGGTCAATAGGCTGAAAGTTCTGATGGCCTTCCTTTGCTCTTTGGGAGAGCATGGGATCAAAACTAGGCGTTGCCTTTTCCATGGTGAGGGAAAGGACCCCTCACGCAAGCAGGAACTAAAGACATCCAGAAAGAGATCTGATCTGGTTTCCATTGCCTCCTTTAGGCAAATATTTCTAATATTAATTCCCTGAAGGGGCAACTGGGGTTAATGTATTAGTTTAGTAATCATTTTGCTTATATTGTTTAAGAACAAAACTTAGGTGGTCTCATAGATTATATTGGCTTATCTGAGTGACTGTTGGAAGTTTCGCTGTCGCGGTCACTTCTGCATCCTATGGCCGCTTCCCTTGTCCCTGCGTTCCAACATTTATATCCACTAGTAGTCCCTACACAGTCTGATTTTACTGACCTGAAGGCAGATGTGGTGTGGTAATGAGCAAACATTGACTACAAGATCCCCTGTATTATCAAGAAGCTCAGTCTTGTAGGTTTATCTTCTCCCTCCATCTTATTAATAGAATTATACCTTATCTGAAAACTGTATTAGTTCTCTTTATATTCTTATTTCATCGGCACCTGTTAGACAAAATTTTCTGCTGCTTTAACCTTTTTTTTATTCTTGCTCGAGACCAGGGCCACATTGGCCACACGTGCGTAGGTAAATCTCCATAGATCAAAAAATAATGATTGCAACAGCATTCACTAAAAATAAATAAAATTTACTGGCAGCCGAGATTTGAAATATGCTGCATATTTTCCTACAAAGTGTATTATACGCCTTGATTTTTCTCTCTCTCCCTTCCTCTCTCTATCTATCTAACTAATCTATCTCTCAGAGATTTGTATATATATTTTTAATTATTATTATTATATTTAATTTAAAATACAATATATGTTTGCTATCATTATTAATGATTTTTTTTTTGCTTTGTTTTCAGTGTTCCAGCGTTACCAGTACCATTTTAGCTATGGTACACCAACCAATGATGTTGATGAGTGGTGAAATAAAAGTAATATTGTTTAAATGTTTTAGTTAAATGCTAGATCATTGATGTTTTTACTTTATTTTCAAATTTTATTTGTTATAATTTTATGTTTGATCTGATCTCATAGTATTTATTATTTTTTATATGTGTTTAAATATATTTTTTTCAATTTTAAACACTTTTAAAGTATAATTGTTTTGGAAATATTATAGCCATTAGTTCTAGAGAATGAAGCGAAAAAGAACAAAATAGTATTTTGTATTATAATTAAATGCTATTCGCTGAGCATTTAGAGATTTCATTCAAGTATTAATTAATTTATTGTGGCTTGTAATTTATGATGATATAATTCCATTGTATCTTATTTCACTTAATATTTTAATTCCAAAGTATTTTCTTTGATGACTTTTAGTTATAAGAATGTAAATATTTGTACATGAATTAGTTAGAAGAACTGATTGTAAAATAGGTTCTTCATATTTAATGTGATATATATGTATACATATCTTCTAAATATGAATACCAATATATTATTTTAATTTTTTAATTTGTTTTTTTTTCTACTGTCTTATTTGATTTATTGAATGCTAATTTTTCTTCATGGTAAATAATTGAAACATATTGAGTGGAATGATTAAGAAATAAAAATGGATTTTAAATATAATATTAATGAATACTTTTAAAATAAATAATTTATATTATGATCATATATTAGTTCAAAAAATAGTATCATGAATTTTCTTATGAATAGTATTTCTATATTTTGGGTGGGTTCTGTGGTATGTTCTTGAATAAGCCTTTTTCAACAAAGAATGTGAAGCTTAAATGTTTTATGATATATTGTATTATGGATATAACAAAATGCTGTGAAAAAGTATTGCACCACTCTTAAATATTGAATTAAATCAATAAAACAAAATTATCTGCTGATTTACTTTTTTATAGTTCTTAACTTTATCATTGAGAAACCATTCAGTTCCTGTATTCAAAGATATTGAAAAATGGCTTAATCCTACTTCATGAACAACAGAAAATAATTAGTGCTGAATAAGTTGGTACATAATTTTTTTATCAATGTGATGATTGAAACTCATTTCTTTGATTGATTGCATTGGAGTTTTAAGATATGGGTTGATGTGTAATAGGTCAGTACACAAATTAAATTCAATCAGAAAAGTATTTCTCAGATGAAACAGAAAGAATAATAGACAGATTCCTAGAGTCATTGAAGAGAAATATATTACTTTTGTTCAGTAGTTTAGTCGTTGATCAACTAATGCTACATCAATCGCTTATATGTGAAAATGAATGGTTATAGTGAAATGAAAATTACTTTTGATATATAAAGTTTAAAAGAATAATTAATTTATATGAATGTGCTATCATTCTGATGCATTCAGACGATTAAAATTAAGAAAAGGAAACTTTTTATTCAAAATATGTTCACTCAACTCAAACATATTTTATTTTCAACCTTAAAATAGTTAATTGAATATAGGTAGTAGGTTTAAATATCTTAGAATTAGGTTTATAAAAATTTTATTTAGAGATAAACAATTATTATTAACAGTTGATAATTTACACACTTTTAATTATTATTTTACATTCAATAAAATGTGTTAAAAATATTTTCTGATGTTTTTCAGTAGAAAATTATATCAAATTCCATCACCAATTAGTTAATTCTTCAAATAAAGGAAAAAATATCTTCTTTGATCTTCTCAGGCTACATTTATTCCTCTGTTGACAATATGAGGTACTTTTCTCTCCACCATCCTTAAAATAAATATCGGTACCAAATGAGAACATTGAGTCTATATCAAAAACTAAGATATATGCATTAAATTAGTGTTTCAATATTATACAAAAAAAAACAAGACCTAGTAAATTAAATGCACTCTCCATCAAAAAATTGTAACACCTGGACAGCTTTGAATTTCACATGAACAGCATATTTTATATTAGATAAAAACAAGAATATACATTACAAAAACAAGAGATTAAAATTAAAGGTTAATGTGCTCCTAAAATATTGAGAATCATAGTTTTTAATAAAAACGCATATTTTAAGATCCCTTATACATTATATTTTAAAGATGACAGATAGTTGACTTTATTAAGTATATTTGTATTATAGATTATCAGGAAATCTATTGGTCACATAAAACCAAATTCTAAGGTTTTTATTATACAAGTCATTAGTTTGACCCAAACATGAAGGCATCCTCATGGTGCAGAGTATATGATAAAAAAAACTTTATTAAAGGGATTGATATAATACTTAACTTAAATTAAAATTCTTCAAGTGTAATTATTTAGTCTTAATTAAGTTAAAATATTTTTACTTCAATAAGTTAAGATATTCATGACTGAAGAATGGTTATATTTCAAAGATAATTTTATTTTGTTCTATACCTATACTATTACTCAGCTATAAACATTATCTCATACTTACGTTATACAATCAATTATAGGGCATACGGAAAGGCATAAGCAACATCCCGTACAGTCATCAGTTACATGTGGTATATGGTTTTCTTTATCAAAAGTTATTGCTTGGTATCCTGAGTCATTACATGCCATATAACATTTTCCACAGTTAATGCACATATCCTTAAAGAAAAAACATGTATAAATATTACAAAATTTGACAGATGGATTTTTTCCATTCTCTATATATGTTTTTTAATTGTAGTATGGATCCCTTTTTTAAATAAACACATTTTAATAATATAACAAATTTAAACTTAGCATATGTGTGCACAATACTATTGTTTAATTATTTAATGATAATTCATAGAGGCAATTGGTATACATACATCATTTATTAAGGCTACAACTTGTTCCTTGTTATTTAGTTCCTTATAGGTTGTTATATTTGGCAGAGAAGAACCTATTAACTCCTTCAAAGTAACTACTTTCTCAGGATTTATTAGAACCCTCTTTTCTATATGACCAGTACTTATATTTTCCTTTTTTATTTTTTCAATTTCTTTTTCTCGAATCTTCTTGTACTTTCCAAAGAATGGAAGACCCTGTTAATAAAAATAAACCTAAAATTTTAAACTATGCCTAATAACCTCAGCATACAAAAGTTACAAGATAATAATAACTAAATAATCAAATTTACAGAACTTATTAAACATGTTATCTAAATTTTGGCATAAACTATCATGTGTGACTGCACATAATTTTAGATCTCTAAATTAATGATATGAAAACAAAATAAAAAATCTTTTTTTTTTTTTTATTCATTACTAAATTTAAAAAATCATTTTTATATGCATGGAATGTTATAAATCAATGATACTCAACCAAATGCTGTGGCACTTTTAAGTGCCACGAGGTTCCTAAAGTGTGCCACTACTGCCTAGGTAATGGCATATTTTAGGCCTGATAATTCCCTCCTGAAATGGAAATTATTTTTTTATCAATTCTGTAGTGAATGTAGTGTTACAGTCCAAATATTTATATTATTTGTCCATATATTTATATATTATATTTGACCATTTGAACTGAAGAATTAGTAACATTTTACAGGATACAGAATGTGCTATGGTAATTTATCTTATTGTAAGAGGGCCATAAAATTAAAAAAAAAAAAAAAAAGGTTGAAAATCACTGGTGTAAACCATAAGTTTATAATCTTGTTAGTAATTTAACAGGATAATTATTATAAATATTTTATTTATGAAGTGAGCTTTTAATTACAACAGATTTACCTCATTTATATTATTAATTGAAATAACTGGCTTTCCTTTCTGATTGATGATAGTTGGTGGTGATTGACCATTCCAGTTTTGAAATTCATTTCTTAGGTACAATATTGCTTTTAATCCTGTTATATAATCCTCAATAAGGGTGAAATCTTGGTTTTGCACTGCACTGCATATCTGAAAATATCCATTTTAAGCATATTTACTTTATCTTACCCAACGGTAGTTAAATTTAATTTTATTAATAAGTACAGTGGAGAATCTCTACAGCACAATGATTCAGGTGAACAGCCACATTACAGAGAACAGAAAGTATAATTTTATACTTAAGTATAAAAAAGTCTTGGGTGCTGAATAATTTCTTTGGGTTGTGGGCATTTGTTTTGCCTTTTTTGTTAGGACTTAAGTAATTTTCTTTTCTTTTTTTTTTATTTCTCTCAAAATCCACTTTTTAATGTTTTTGGTTATCCGCCACTTTTAAGAGAACCATTGATCCTAAACATTATCTTATAGAATGAAATGAAAGTTAATTAAATTTACTTCAAGTTCATTCTGTATGCCTGTTCTTATAGAATGAATAGTTTTGAAGTGGAGAAGATGTTCATGGGGTGTGGTCAGTAAATAAACAAAAAATTATTTATTTTGCCAGCGTTTTGAAGATATTTCATAAAATAAGATATGATTAAAATTTTTTTTTTCAATAATTGTTACTTTTTTAAGAATCGTATCTTAGAAAGTAATGACTTTAAGAGTTAATTGTGATCTCAAATATTAGAAAATTTTAATTTCTTTTTAAAAGAACATGACTAGGTTTTCTTTAAGGTGCATAGTTGTGCAATTATTTTGAAACAACTGAAAAAAAAATTTTCTTTTTTTCTTGGCTGTTTTGTCCATTGCAAAAGTTTTTCAAAGCTGCAAATTTGGTTTCTTACTATCGATATAGATCCCCACAACATATTTTTAAAAAAAGTTACTTAACGTTTTGCATGCACAACCCCTTTTTCTTGTGTAATTTGATTGGATTAATAACAACTCGTTTGATTTTGGTAATATTACTCTCCTCGCCGTTGTGCCATTTCTTGAAAAAAGTATACTAGTTAGAAAATGATAATCTAGTAAACTATAAAGTTGATGGGCGTTGATGATTATTGGGTTTTATGCCCTAAAGCCCTAGCGAACAACTATGAAGTTGACGAAGAGATATTATAAACTCAACATCATATTTAAACATCTTCCGCCTTCTCAAATTATAATTACATCTTCAGAATCGCTATTTTATTTTGTGATATGGCAACATTGCTTATACACCTGTTTAGTTATATTTTTTATATGGGTTATTCAATTCACAAATGGTATGTTAAGCATATGAGTTTATATTTAATAGCAGTTAGCTTAATATAGGGTTTATTTAGCAATTAGTTTTCATGTAGGGATAGAGCTTATTTTTCATTTATTAACTTGATATAAACTGCTACAACCCATGAAAGGTCAGGGGTTCAGGACTTTGTATTTTTATAAATCACAGTTAGTTTTTACCTTCTCTTATACCTTTTCTGTTTAAGTTCATTAAATCCCCACTCCTCGTACCTCCAAGATCTGACAGTTTTCTACCCAACTCTACTAAACATGGTTAGTATTTATAACTGTTCTCAATAATATCGTAACTATTTCATCCTCATTCATGTAACAACAAAACTGCATTCTGATTAATTTTTCTTATTTAGCCTTTTTATTTTAAATGAAATTATATATGTAAAAGTAAAATATGAAACATACTTGTACAGCAGAAGCTCCACAGCAAAAATATTGATAAGCCGTGTCAGCACTATCAATTCCTCCTGAGCCAAACACTGCCAGACGAGGACATGCTTTAGTAATGGCAGAGACAGCCCTCAAGCCAAGTGGTCTCACTGCATTTCCAGACACTCCCCCATATGTTGTTTGTTTACTGCTTCCTACATGAGGCCATGGTGCTCCACTACCTTGAATCTCCATGAGTCCAGAAACTGTGTTAATAGCTGTCACTCCATCAGCACCTCCTAAATAATTTTCAAGATATTAAAATAAAAATCCTGGCTTGAATTCAGTTTCTAAAAGTATGCCATATTTCCAGATTAGTTTGGTATGAGTTAACACTTTTTTATTTTTATTTTAAAAAAATGTTAATTCTCTCAGTTAATTTCATGTTTTCCATTGAGTAATTAATTCTCTCTTTAGTGTATGTTTTAAAAGGTAGTTTTTATTTTTTCAACCTGAATAAACAAAACATTAGCAACATTTATCAGAGGCAATGGTGAATTTTTTTGTTAAATAACATTGAGAGAGAATTATTCTAGCATTAACCTGTCAATGGTCACCAGAACAGTAAAACTTTACAGAGACCAGCAATCAACATGGATATGTCAGGTTGGCCATGCTTGATAATAGGACATAATGACTGATTTATTCAATTGCAATAAGAGGTTGGTTCTCTATTGCCAGTAAAGTTAGAATTTTAATTTAAGGAGTCAGAGGTATCTTTATTTTTCTAATATTGATTCTATGATTATTCTAGAATTGATAATAGAGTTAAAAGGAGACTATAAAGTTGGTATGAATGCCAGAAAACCTCTACGGGTCTACTTCTCACAAAGGCACATGAAGTTCAACAACTTCAGTTTGCCTGGAAACACACTGATTGGATAATTGTAGCTTGGTCTTGTGTATTATTCATACACAAGTCGCGATTCACTTTATGTACTTCTCATGGAAGGGTGAAAGTGTGAAAAAGATCAGCTGAAAGATATTCATTGCACAATGTATTTTATAGAGTGAGTTACCATGGAGGGCTTCCCTGATGATGGATGATATTTGTACTGAGGCATGTATAAAATTACACATTGCTGATAGAGGCTCTATAAATGGTTTCAGATATGGTTCAAGAACATATGATACCAATTGAGTCATTTATTGTGGATGATCTTTTGGTACTTTATGAGAACTCTATGCCAGCCTTCACTATCTGCTTAAGTAATGATTGAGAATTATAATGTAGGAGAAATTAGTGTGATCAGTTTTTCACCAAGAATTCTTGAGCTCAAAACAAAAGAATTTGTCTGGAGTACAATGGTAAAACATGTGAGAAATAATTAGGTTCTCTTGAGGAACTCAAGAAAAGAGTGGGACAAAGTACTCTGAGAATCTCTAAAAAAAAAATAATAATAATTTTTTCAGTATCTTGATGACTAAATAGAGTTTTATGAACTACAGAAAGAGCAATATTTAGGGACTTCCTTTCCTACTGATTAAATGAATATTAAAACCATACCTCGGTCTGCTGCCTTCGCTAATGCTAAAATATCGGTAATATTTGGAGTTAGTTTTATAAAAACTGGAATTTTAACAGTTGCCTTCACCCATTTGGATATTTGTTCTACTAGTATAGGATCCTGTAACAAATGGAAAATACATGCATTAAAAAAAAACAACATTATCCATGAAATCATAATTTTTTTTATATGTAGATGAGTGAGAACCAAATTTAAAAGAAAATCTAACTACATTTCATAAAACTGTACTTATCGATCATGGTGAATAGTATAAATAAATTTAAGGTAAATTTAATCAAATTTATTGATCTAGTTTAAGTAACAAGTGACATTGATATTACCAACAAAAATATTTCCCTATATTAATGAATAAATCTTTTAAATCTCTGTGACATTCAAACTCTTTTCACAATCAAATTTTGTTCTTTTAGCTATTTTTATTGAGAGACAATTAAACCGTTATGGAGGATGAGAAGCAGTTTTAGAGAACAAGAATCCTTTTGAAAATGGTTTTGCTTAAAATATAATGTTTACATTTATGGGGCCCAGTAACATTAAGGTATAATCATGTCATTAATGTAGTATATTACATTATTATATGTGATTTCGGCTCTCCTTACTACGAACAACATCAAAATAAATGTAGGTGTCCACTCAACAAGCTAAATGTAAAGCGTGGAGTTCCTCAAGGCGGCCCCTTGCCGTCTTCGCTATTCAACCTGGCCATAGACCATCTATACCGCGACCTGTATGAGCAAAACTTTGTAAGTAAATAGGATATAAGCTCACTAGTGACCAAGGTAGTGTGGTCCTCACAGGGTTCGCGGATGACCAGGGTGTGACAAGGTTGCTGCGGAAAGAGTTATTGATAGCGTACAGAGGACGCTCAAAGAAATCGGCTTGGCATTGAATCCTCAAAAGAGTGTGGGCATCGTCATAAATAAGGAAGAGCTGGAATCGGCGAAGCTCTCCCTCGAGAACGGAGATAGCATCCTAACAATGAAAGAAGGAGATACCATAAAATATTTATATATTTATGTATAGTTGACCGTAAAAATAGATATATAGGGAGATGGTCAGGGTTGCGGTCAATAGTGAAACAAAAATAGTTTAAAACTATTTATTTTCCAACGTTTCACCCCACTTTGCAGGGCTTCATCAGGGCTGTCCAAATAAATAAGTTGAACAGACATTGATGTTCAACTTATTTATTTGGACAGCCCTGCAAAGTTGGGCGAAACGTTGGAAAATAAATAGTTTTAAACTATTTTTGTTTCCCTATTGACCGCAACCCTGACCATCTCCCTATATACATAAAATATTTAGGATGCACATTCTCGGGAGAGCTACAGTTCAACGAGGATTCGGTGACAAAGTTGAATATGAATTTGGATAGGCTTGTCACCTTGTGCTTGCTTAGGCCCGAGCAGAAGGTCAACATTGTCAACCAGTACGTGTTCCCGGGTCTTACATACCCTCTCCAGACTGCTCCCCCCACAAAGCTACGTCCTGAAATCCTGGATGACATCAACACAATGATTCGCAGAAGTGTTAAAGCCATTATAGGGCTCACTGCGAACACCTCAACGGCGATGTTGTATGCTCCAAGGAGGTAGCGAGGTCTAGGCTTGATCCGCTGCCAATGGGAGGCTCCCCTACAACACTGGTCCATTGCTCAGCGGCTGTCAAATGTACCCGATGCTCTGTTCCAGTCCATTTTCTATTGTTCAGCTGAGATCGCTGAATGTGCCGATAGATTGGGCGTTGATCAGGGGCATCGGAGTGTGAAAGCTCTACGACAGGCGCTACGTGAAAATGCGTTCGAGGAATGGGCTAACTGCAGGTGGCAGGGCATTGGAGTAGACCCCGAGAGCAAATAAGTTTATATACGATAAACAAATACTTACGGGCTCTGAAATCGAATATAAATTATGCACCTCTACGTGGAATCCCAGGTGTCAGCGGACAGGATAGAGAAGTTGGGTCCCTCTGTCGCAAATGCAACAGAGAGCCGGAAACACCAGCACTCCTGTGTGGGGAAATGCCCCAACAACTCCCTCCTCATATCACGCCGACATCATAGAGTCAAATACGAGTTAATGAAGCTCCTAAAAGAAAGAGATTTTGCCTGCTTTGGCGAGGTCTACTGCGTAGATACGGATGGATCCACAAGATATGCGGATATTGTTGGTTCACTAAGAAGGGGAAGTCGGCAATCATTCTGTATCCCACCGTAAGATATGAAAATAACGACCTTGACCAGGCCAATAAGGTAGGGAAAAGAACGAAATCTACGATAAATGTATCCCTTTCCTCAAGGAGAAGTTCCGTGAGGGCTTCGGAGAACGAGACTTCAACGTGAGAGGCCTCTGGTTCGGAGCCCGTGGAATGATTCCCAGCCCAACTAGGTTCTTTATGGAGGAGCTCGGAGTCGATGTCCAGGACGTGGCTAGGTTGACAGAAAACATAATACTTGACTCCCTGGGAATCATACACCACCACATGCATGGAAATTAATGAGTACGGGAGTTTATCCAGAAGTGGGATGCCATGCATGCATCGCATATCTTATTTGTTATTTTAATATTTGTTATATAGGGGAATTTGTTGATCAAATGAAATAGGGGTTGTGGAATGGAAGGGAAAGAAAAAGAAAAGGAATAAATCGAAAAACTTGTAGTTAGTTTGTAGACTGGTAGTAATTGTGAAAGAAAAGTAAAAGAAAAGCGTGGAAGGAAGGAAAAAAAAAATGTTATCTATGTAAAAATATGTAACTTATATTTGTCCAGTCACGGATTTGCACAGCATGAATGAATAAAGTATTTCTTTCTCTCATAACGACATACTAAAAAATAATTAATTTACTTTTTGGGCGGTCAGAAGAAGAGAAGTTACCTGTGCTATGGAGGCCGCTAGATGGAGGTGGAGTAAAAGAGTGGATAATTAGTGATGAAATATTTTTTACTTTTAATAGTGGTTTGTTAAGCAGACATAACATTCCGCAGGTACAAACACCCATATTCCCTAAAATACAGGCTAGAAGGGGGAAAATGGTAACATGACAAAAATATTCCCTTTCTTTGGCGAAATTTCTTATAGGAATTTGTAGTATATTTCCTCATAGTCGTCAGAGAGATGGAAAAAATGTATAGCTAGCGAATACATTTTTCCCATCTCTTCAACAATTTGTTCATGTCACTCCAAAAACATTGTTCCTCTTTTGAAGCTAACTAGTCATTGAGTCATTTTCACGAGGTGAGAAGCGCTTGGGCAGCGCTACTTGTTGGGCACAAGTATCTGTCCCATCGAGGCAAGCAAGTATCTGATGAAGCTAAGTCTTGCGAGTAAGCTCCATGCGAAAGAATTTCCAACAGAAACTCCTCAATCGTTTCCTTAACTGGTTTTGCTGAGATGGCAGTCGTTTATTATGAATAAAACTCGCTTTGGGTTGCTTTTTATTATATTATGTCGATTTTAACGGAATGCTTTATTTAAATTGATCATTTGTCATTGTTAGCCTTCAGTATTACTGATTTCACCAAGTTTTAGCAGCTCAAACTCTTCTAGTCCAACCACACAAAAATCATTTTCTTTCGTCTACGGTGATTTGACTTAGCAATCGAAGTCGATGGTTTGCCTGGAGTTGATCATGACCTTTTACTCAAATGATTCTCAAAAGCACCAGTCACAATTCGATAGAGAAATGACTTTTTCATTAGGCATTTCATTAGTAATTTTTCCGTTTTTCTGCTGTCTTTCTTCCAGTTCAGATGGAACTCACATTCCCATCTTTGGAATCTTTCTCATGACTTTTAATCCATGCAGATGGCTTCTGGAGTCACGTTTCATTACAAGTTGTGTTTGAGTGTGGTTCTTGCCAGCTAGGACCATACATGAGCAAATTGCAGACATATATAGACATTTTACATACATAGAGAGAGGTATTTTAACATCACTAATGTCCTGGCTTTCCAATTTTTAATTTTTCATTTCTTCCATCTTAACATAGCAATAGTAGATTCGAAAATCATGATTAGTAAATAGAATAAATGTGAAAAATAATATTTTAAAAATCTTCTTAAATTATATATACCAAGTCTGTATAAGGTATTTGAATAAAATAAAATACAAACACAGTTTTATTACTTGGCCACATGCTAATCCCATTCCAGATTCTCCCATGCCATGAGGGCATGATAAATTCAATTCTAAGGCATCAGCGCCAGCTTTTTCAGCTTTACTAGACAACGCTTCCCAGTCTTCTTTAGAATAGGAACACATTATGCTAGCTATCAGAACCTGTGAAACAAAACAAAAATAATAA
>NW_027105010.1:75038-83065 GCF_000696795.3 Halyomorpha halys | reverse complement strand
GTTTACTCAGTAAACGCCATTTTTTTTTTTTTTTACTATTAGTTATAATTCACTTTATCCCTGCCCACAACTAAAATATAGATTATTTTACTTCAGGTAATATTTTATTAAGACCAATTTTGTTTGTTTAAGCGAGTTCAACGTCAATTATATTGAAAAATTACTAAAATGTAATTAATAAGTATTTGTAATCAGGAAAACTTGTCATTTGCCAATATTATTAAATTTTTTCATACCTCTAATTTACTCATTCAATAAATTAGAATATTAAAGAATTATTTTCTATTTTTTAAGACAATGTTTGCTAATTAAAAATAATGTGTTGCTAATAAAATTGATAATCATTATGTATGTACCTTTTCTGGGAAATCCCTTTTTAACTCAGCAATACTTCGACACCAATATTCTTCTCGTTTTTCTGATATTAACTCAATATTGAGAAAGGATCCTTGTTCTGGGCCATAAACATGCCTTGAAGTTACTCCCCTAATAATACGTGGTGATACATTTGTCACTAAATCCTAGGAAACAAAACAAAAAAATATACATATATTAATAAAACATAAAATTGAAATATAACTAATGCAAGTTTAACTAAACATTAATATTATTTCAAAAGCTTTACTCTTAATGTGAAGAGTCTATAATATACTCCGATTTGTTAACAAAATATCAGGATTTCACACAGTTATATCGAACTTATTTTTAAAATTTTGGGTGTGAATAAGCTTCCAGAGGTGTGAAAACGATTACGGTTCGTTCCGCTTTTTATTGAATAATTAGGGAGTCAATGAAGGAAAAACCATTATTTTTTTCTACACAGCAACTTTTTTAATATAGACATTTTGGAAACTATACGAAAAAGTGAAAATATGAATTAAATTAATCTTTCGGTTCTAAAATTAATCTCCAAATTTGATTCTATTGCAGTTACAAAGCTTTTAAAAATGAGCAACCATAAATGCGAATGATTTAATTTTCATTTTATTATCTTCCTTGAAGCCTACATTTCCTTCTCACTTTAAAGTTTTAAACATTAATTTTTATCCAGTTATGAAATACATAATGCTTGTTTAATCACTCCCTAGCTCTTTCATGAAGCTGAAACCGAGACTTTACAAGCCAATGGTATCAGTTTCTTTTCCAGTGAACCTAAAAAAACAAACAAAAAACTGCCACTTTTTCGCTAGTCTTTCAAGTATTGCTATTAAACATAACTTGAATTTTAGGAGGAACACATCAATCATTATAACATGTTTTACCCCTGTTACACAGATATTAGTCAATCCCTAGCCTGTTTATGAAATGCCCAAAAATATACCCCCACAAACAGAAATGTGTATAAGGGAGAAGAAATCACGTGATCTCAATCGTTTTCTTATTTAACATATGCAGTTGGTTCCAGGATGTGAATGAGAATAAAAATTGTGTGAATATTTTTATTGCTGTTTACTACCTAGTACTCAACGAAGTCTATACCCATAAGACTATTATCTTGTATATTACATAGTATTTCAAAACCTCTTTCTGAAAAAAATAATATATACTTATTGTTTGGGAGAGGGTTTTTCTCAATTAACTTACTTTTTCCTGAGAAGAGAAAAATATATATATTTATATACAAGTTATGATAGGATAAGGCACTGTGTCCGCCTTAATACTCCCTACCATTGTAAATAAACATCTAAAATGATTTTAAGGAGCAATAACTTCAGAAATACAGTAGTGTTATTTCAGTCTAATTGCGTGCTGTTACTCTGCCCTGAACCTTGTTTTTTTCTCGTTATAGTTCCGACAGCACGTAAGTTACACACACACGCACATATATATAAATAAGCACTGTTTCGAATTTTAATTATATACTGAAGACTTGTGAAAATGAACGTGTATAATACAATGAAGAAATATATAGAGAAAAAAATTATATGTGGTTTATAGTATATCAATAATAGATGATGTTTAATGGGAGTGCTTGGTTTTCCATCCTACCCTAAAACCAATTGAGATAGTCCATTTGCCGCCGGTTCCGAATGTCGCTAATACAACCTTGCCATCCACCAAATCCTGTTCCGACAGTGCAAACAAAGGTGCTCCATC
The DNA here is from genome assembly GCF_000696795.3 of Halyomorpha halys. Taxonomy (NCBI): domain Eukaryota; kingdom Metazoa; phylum Arthropoda; class Insecta; order Hemiptera; family Pentatomidae; genus Halyomorpha; species Halyomorpha halys. The sequence continues at coordinate 80,968 of NW_027105010.1, read as the reverse complement.
CAGAAAATGTCCTGGGGCGAGATCTTGATAATCTTCAGGCTCAGAAGATATCGGACATAGGGGGCCAGGAATTAAGAACTATTTAGGATTTGGACGAGACGTTATTAGCAGGATTTGATTTCCGCTTCCCACAATCTCCTATAGTGCAACGCGAAAGGAGGGAAGTACCAGCGACATTAGCCCTTGTATTAAGAATGTACACACCTTAAAATCTGACTGATCGCCCATGAGGGGAGGAATCCTCTTTACCCTCCACCGATAGACCATTCTGCATTGTTGTGTGATACGTAATCCAACAGTCTCTCTACCGGCAATGATTTAGAATCTCTGTCGGAGCAGAGTATGAAACAGTTGAGGCCCTGCGTGAAGAAGAGTGGTGGAAATGGTCATTAAGAAGATTAACGAAATGAGATTTGGCTAGTATCAGTATGATTGCTCCATGAGATAGTGGGGTATGATGCATCATGGGGGTGGTATACTAGCCATGCATGCATAAACAATATTACAAATATGTTACATCTGTATAATTTACACAAATATGAATTATAATTAAAAATAAAATAAATAAGTTTATAGTTGATAAAAGAAAAATCAATTGGAAAGTAAAGAGAGAAAAATAAATAAAACTTTGGACTTTAACATTTATTTTGTTTTGTGTGAAGCTTCTCTTGAGTGTAAAGATGAAAATGGTTGATTTGTAAATTCTTAACCTAAATGAAAATTCTTAGGGAGCTAGAGAGATACTAGATGGATACTAGAGATAAGTAGAGAGATACCAGGAAGGGCCAATGGAGAGATAAATATTTAATTGTCTTTCAACATTCACAATTAGGACCCCTTTAATTTTTAATCGGATCTATCTTTAATTTTTAATGTTTGGGAAAATAATGAAAAACAGTTGACGTTGAAAATGGTTTATGTTCAAGAAGTTAAGACTGATCACTACTAAATAAATATTTTCTATTACAATTAATACAGTAACTAAGCGATTGATACCGTGTTATAACTCCTTAGTCGTACGTGTTACATCACTTAATACAAGGTTTTTTAAAAATCGGCATCACAAAAACTATAAAAAAGAGTGCCTGCTTTAGAATATTATCAAGGAGCCTAAATATTATTATAATCACGAATAATATTATAGAATATTATTTTATGCCTTTTTTTTCAAAGAAGTTCTAATCCATCAAGGTTGAATTATGTCTCATATAAGCTAATAACCCCAAAAAAGTGATCTTCGAAATGTTCCCTGCAGCCCACTAACTTACTAGATAGACTTGCCTAACTCCTAACTAGCCCAACCAAAGTCCCAAATGCAAAAATGTTGTTTCTTCTATTTTCCTCGATACCTCCTTTGAGCATTCATTGACTGGATTAGATGATTGAACCTTAGAATGTGAAAACAATTTCAATGGAGAGAACATAAAATGTAAAAAAAAGAAAAGTAAATTTATTTTATTTTCTTGAAAATTTTACAGTTACTTACCTTATCCAAACTAAAAGTTTTTGTCACTGCAAAACCCCATCCTGCTTGGAATGCTCTTCGTATCATTGAGCCGCTAGTTGTTGGTGGTGCTGAAGCAAGGCCAAAAGGATTCTCAAAGTGAATATTACAGATATCCACTGATATATCTACATCATCAATGGAAGTGTAAAATTTTGGCAATTTAGGTGTCATAGGTACGTTATTGTTTCTAATTTTCTCCTTTAAAAATACACATTATTTAAACATAAACATATTAACTATATGTATGCGAGACAAAGCATTTATATTTTATTTATACCTGTAAGTATTTATGCATATGCCATGCTGCTGTCTTCCCATCATTAACTGATTCCACTGTTGTTTCTGAGTACCCAGCAAAATCACCACCACAATAAACACCCTTAACAGTAGTTTCCATTGTCTGGCTGTTTATTTTTGGTAAGTTTGTTTTGTTAAGTTCTAATGGTTCTAATGCCTGTAAAACTGTAAATTGAGTTCATAAGGTTACTTAATAGTTTAAATTATAAGTAATTACTTTATGTAGACATATTTAAAATTAGATATGATTGTTAAGTGTGAAAATGCCATTATTGGTGTGACTCACTTTCTGGATCTGATAGTGTTGAGCCAAAAGCTGAAATGACATAATTAACTTTTAATGTCACAATTTGATCCGGATCTTCTAACCATTCTCCACTTTCGTTTTGTTCTGTTCTACAGAAATTGATGCATACGATCTTTTTATCTTTCACCTCAATATTTTTAGGACTTAAGAAGGACATGAACTCGCATTTTTCTTCAAATGCCAGTTGAACCTAAACATTTAAATTAACTGTATAATATGGATAAAAACTGTAAATTAATAATTATACAAGAGTGAGTGAAATTTATTACTACAGCTCGACCACAAAAATATGGCTTTGAAAACTCAGTAAAAAATTCCGGGATTGAATTCAATGTACAAAGAAAAGTATAAAATTTATGCAAAAAAAAAATGCACAGGTAGTAGTAAGTTAGAGCAAAGAGTAAAACGAAAATTCTAGTACCAAATATAACCAACCCACAATACTGCATTTCATTTAAAAATACTAACAAATTAATTTACATTTGATTCCACATTTGAAGGAGAGGAAGGGAAAAAAGGAGGAATTTGAATGTCTTTGGTTGAAATAGATGTCGAATGTTGAGAGAGATGAGATCATGGGTTTAATATAGAATGCAATTAGATCACCAATACTCCGATTTAGAGTAGCAAAACAACGGCGGGAGATTTATGTAAGAGTTGTATTAGATGATTCAAAATTTCTAACTGTTAAACCAAATGATATTTTGTACAGCGTACTAAAGAAAAAACTATATATATATATTTTTATTTGTTATAAACTTACGTATATACTCGTATATATTTACGTACGTATTTTTTTCAAATTGTTGTATTAAATACAGCATAGAAATTAAGTCCGCATACAATGAGAGTATTACGACAATATTGTTAGGGACTAAGAATAAGGCCTTTTTCTAGGTAATCAATTATTTGTGTCTGTACTAATTTTTCAAGAAATTTTTCTAATTTAAGGAGGATTGATATGGGACGGAAATTATTTGAGGAGGACGGTTATTTCAAATTTAGATTAAATTATTCCAACTACAAATTTATATTTCCTAACATTTAGTAATACAACACTGAAATATTTTGAATAACTACCTCTTCGGGCACTGCGTGTATATTAGAGAATCCTTTCCGAAATACGATGAAGACTTTACTGGCACCGCAGCGAAGAGCGCTCGTAGCACAGTCCATCGCTGTGTCTCCGGCTCCTAGAACTGCTACTCTACCAGAGATTGAAGGTAAGGGTCGCTTACATGCACACAAACCTATGCAAACAGAATCATTACAACAGTATATAGCAATTAAGACAAACTAAACCATGAGAAATAATTATGAAAACCATAAAATGGCGTTTTTATTGAGAATCAAAGTTTAAAATAAAATTGTATTCAATCCTTGCAATCCAAAATCATTCGTAAAATCCTCAATGCTCCTTACTTTGTCACAAATAAAATCATACATGAAGACCTTAATGTTTCCTATGTAACTGATCTAGCCCGAACCAGATATCACTCCTTCCATTATAAGCTCTCTAACCATTCAAACCCCCTTGTTTCTAATTTTCCATCCTCTTCCATTCCTGACAATCCTCCGAGGCGCCTGAAAAGAAGATGGCCACGAGACCAGCTAATGTCATTAGAGTGCTACCAATGGGTAGTTTCTCTACACGCCTGTAACACTCCAATTTAACTTAGATCAGATTTACTAAATGCATTATAATGTACAGTTGTAAATAGCAATAAATAAATATTTAAAAAAATAAAATTGAAAATATTTATGACCAATTTTTTTACATACCAACAGGAATGTAAACGGACCTAACTGCTAATTACAGTGTCTACATAACAAGTAAAATCTAAAAATATATAATTGACTTTGTATCAAGAAAATTCATGTATGAAGAGATTACCATTCTTCAATATTTTTTTCAAAAGAATGAGCCTTTTAATCTGCTACCGTAGTGAGGGAAAATTGAGAAAAAAACTGGGTAAACATTTAGACATATAAGATAAATTAAGATAGAGCGTGTATCCAAAATTCTATTATATCATTCATAGTCAAAGGATCAAAGGGTTCGTTAATAAGTAAGGGTGCGAAGCTTCGCGCGTGGTGTAGGGGGTGAGTGTGACGTCACTACGAGTTTGTTTAATCAAAATTAACAATAATATAACATTCATCTTGGTTTAAGTATTAATCAACAGCTCTTGTTAAGATTATACCAGCACTGCTACCTTCCTTTCAATCAATCACTGCCTCCTCTAAATGTTAATATTTAATATCACAGCGCCTAGTGATTTAGGTGCTATAAAATCAGATGTTATAAAAAAAAAGATTTATTATCAAAATTGTATCCTTGCTGGCTATGTTAAAATGTTTCAGTTTATTCATTTCATTTGGTTTTGTTAAACTTTTTTATAATTTTTGGGCAGGGCTCTTATGTAAGTTAAATGTATTTTCTATCTTCGTTTCTAAGTTAATTTTTCATAACTCTAAATGAATGTATTATGTATCAGTGAGTGAAGGTACATTGCCTTTTTTATTTATAAAAAAGGAAAGGTAATAAGATCGATTTTTTAAGTATATACAAGATTAGTTTAAAGTGGCCATTATGAGTTTAATTAAAGTCAAAGTTAAATAAGGGGCAGTCCGTAGCTCAGGTGGTTAGGCGTAGGTCTTACGAATCTGAGATTGACTGAAGAAAGACCAGGGGACATATAGGTAATGGAGGAAATAATTAATGACAAGAAGAGACAAATTAGAATTGTAAGACGAAAACCACCGGAATGACCAAAATTAAACATAGTGAGTACGGGAGAAGTAAAATAATGACGATCTGGTCGCAACCAGGCGTGAAGAATGACCAGATCTGTAGAATGTTGAAGAATTCTTCGAAGCCTGGAGAAAGGCATCACCTGTATGTTGGCAACGAAACCGTTTGGGAGAAGATCAAGCGGCTATGGCGTGATGAACAGATTGGAGTGGACAGGACATTCATCCGTGCAAACTGATGGTGGAAACCCTTTTGGAAGAACAACAACAACGAGAAGTCACCTTAGCATATAATCAGGGTAAGACAAATCACCGGGGAATCCATGAGACTATGCAAGCGTTAAAGAGAAAATACTTTTGGTGGGGAATCAGGAAGACTATATCAGAGATTGAAGGAAGCTGCGAGGTTTGTCTACGCACTAAGTGCGACACACATCCACCTAAAGGAAGACAGGAGAAGATACCTACCACAGATTTACAAATCGACATATTTACATGAAAGGGGTACAAATGGGTGACCATGATTGACCTCTTCAGTAAGGTGGCAATAGCGCACCAGGTGCAAGATAGGTCTTCGGAAGCAGTATTGGCAGCTCTCCGCTAGTGGTTTCAGTTCTACGGAGTTCCATAACGCATCTCATCGGATGATGGAAGAGAATTTGACAACTCTTTGATACGAAAGAAATGAAGGACTTGGATGTGATATGGCACCTCAACACACCAGGACACCCCAAAAGTAGTGGAGGCGTAGAGCGGCTTCACGGAACGCTGAGCGATCACCTTCGATTGTACCAGGCAGACCAAGGGCTGGAACCGGACGTGGCAATGCCAAAGGTAATTGCGGCATACAATCATTCGGTGCATACCGTTACGGGGTTTTCGCCGTTTGAGATCCTTTTCGGGCTTTGTGGAACCCGGCGGGACTACAAGGGCACGGCGGCGGACGGTGATGAGATAAGCAACAATCATGTAACTAGGGAAAAGCTATGGGAAAAAGTCCGGGGAAAATTGGAGAGGGAAAACCCAGGAGAGTAGCTCGGGAGAATTTAAACCTCACAGATAGGA
>NW_027105010.1:72403-73283 GCF_000696795.3 Halyomorpha halys | reverse complement strand
TATATAATTTACTTGGTGGTTGACTTCTTTGTGATTTATTGAGGTTTGATGAATTTGAAGACTGGAGCCCAGGCAGCTGCAGGACCTTCTCTCATAAATTTTATATTTATCAATCCTACTTCTATTTTTTTTTTCTCTTCGTCCATTTTTCAAATTAACCAGTTTTCTTTTGTTTGTTTTTTATTGTTTTTGTTGTTTTTTCCATAAGAGGGCAATTGTTTATTTTGTTAGGTCTACGGATGTCGTTATTAACTTTACTTTTCTCTCTTATTAAGACTTATTATTTTTACCTATTTATTTTATCTTAATTTTTATTTCTTTATTTATTACGTTGTATTTAGTAAGGGGTGTCTTTTGTACGAACTATACCCCCCCCCCATAATCAATTGTGAAAGAAAAAATTTAACTATTATATTAAACATGTAGGCCTTACATACCAGGCCGATTTTGTACTAAATAAATAAAGTAATAATAAAAATGTACTGAAATATCAGTAGTTAGTGAATCTATTTTGAGAAATCTATATCTCAATAACCATTAGACGTACAAATGTCTATTAGCACTCAAATTAAAGCTAGTTTAATGTACTATAAAATAGTTTATGACTTTTACATGCATAGGAATAGTAGTTTTCATGATATTTGGAAAAATAAATTGATTTATTGATGTTCATAAAATAGGTTTGATTTATGAAAAACCTTATTTCAGAAACCATTGGACGTACATATGTCTGCTAGTAATGAAATAAAAACTAGTTAAATTTACTATAAGATAGTTTCTAGCTTTTATCTTTGTAGGAGTAGTAGTTTTTATGATATTTGACAAAATAAACTCACAAAATGTTGATTTTTAGTTGTTCGTATAAAATGTTGGATTTTTG
>NW_027105010.1:64142-69729 GCF_000696795.3 Halyomorpha halys | reverse complement strand
TTATTTATTTTTTTTTTTATTTATTTTTTTTTTTTTTAAGGATTTTTCATTTAAACCCACAGCTTAAATTTCCTTAACCTAAATTTAGTATGACCTCCTCCCTACATCGATCATCTTGTCCAAGGTCGATTCCTCTCTTAGGCCGTGTCCCATTAAAGATTCTTCCATTTCATTGTCCCACATTTTCCTTGGTCTTCCTCGTTCTCTCCTCCCATATATATTCCACAAGTGTACTTCCCTTGGTAATTGCCCTTCAGGCATTCCTTTTAACTATTCGCACCACTTTTCAACTGCGATCTTTTCCTCTACTACTACATTTCATACTTTATCCATTCTGGACATTCCTGGCACTCGTCACCTGTAATCCATTTCTATAGCCAGATTTTTTTTTCTTTGATCACCTTTAATGGTCCAAGATTCTGCTTTATACATCAAAACGCTCAATATTATACTTTTCTATGTATTTATCTTGGTTTTAGAAATAATATTTGTCCTCCATATAATTTAATTGAGACTAGAATAGTTCTTATTATCTTCACGTCGTACTACATATTTAACATTATCAGACAAAACTACGTATCTAAGTTTGAGCTTGTGGGTTACATATACAAATAACAATTTAAGAATTATGTAGAATTTAACAAATGTAATCCTGTGTGTTCCGCCAGAATTTTATAAAAATAATTTGGGTTAATTTCTTATATAAACTTTGGGCATGTTCTCTTGGTACGCCGAACAACTCGACACAAAAATCCTCTTACTGTTGTAGGTATCTTTCGTTTTGTTGGGCTTCCAACCTTAATATCTCTTCGAAATTGGACTAGCTGGACAAATAATGGAACCGTTGGAACGCTGATGAAATGAAGAAACTTTGATGAAGACCTCAATAGTGTCCCAGTAGCTCAGTGGTTAAGACCCTGTCTTACCAATATGATGTCTATTAGCGGTGCCGGTTCGAATCCGGCCTGGGGCGTTGACTTTTTTCATTGAGTGGTGGTCCCACAAAATGAAAAACTTTGACTCCCAACCATGATTAGGCATTATAAGACTCCGATGGGAGTCTTGGCCAAAAAAAAAATGTAACTCGAAAATTGATTGGATTAGATTCTACTTAATATTTCAGGATATTATTCATTTTTACTTATTTACTTGGCAATATTTTTCTGCATGTTGGTAGCTATCGAACATAGGAAATTCATTTTTTATCCCGAAAATGGTTGAAAAACTTGATAAATCGTCAGTACAGTAAAGAAATTCGGATTTTTATGGTAAAAAAAATTGGTTTTCTTCGAAATTTAAAAAGCCATATCCCGACAACGGAATGAGAAAGGAAGATGAGGTTGGTGGAACTGAACTACATTTTTGGTGAACTTAACCCCCTCAATTCCTAAATACTGATATTTTGTCGTGAAATACAAAGAAATGTGTACCAAGATAAGTAATCCACCTACAGATGCAATGTTATGAATGAACTTCAAAAAAAATTCTAAAATAATCGCCATCGATCAATAATGAATTATAGTTAAATAAGAATAAAAATTGAATAATTTCATTAGGTATAATATTAAACAGAAGACTCAAATACCTCAAACCACCTGAAAAGTCCTTTTTTTCAAAAATGGTAATGTTGGTATATCCCAATCGTGCTAAGAATGTGGCACACGAAAGAGAAGCCGGACCGCATCCAATTAACGCTATTTTCCTTTCACTGCCATCGACGGTCACTCCCGGTGGCCTTACCTGCTTCACCCCCATTTTTTGAAATACCTGTAAACAGCAGAAAACAGAGAGAAAAAGGCGTTATTTTTTAATACTTAATATACTATATAATTTTATTTTTAATAGCTAACATATACGTAAGATAAAATTTTATAAGCCAAAATAGATATATTAATACAATAATTTACGTAGCCAAACTTAACAATTACAAACTTTACTAAATCAAACCAACAAATAACGTATGTAAAAACAATAATTATTGTAATATTAATATAAACATACACATTTCATTTGTGCAAGAAAATAATTACCAAAATCTCTATCTAGTAATTTTTTTACGTTTTATTAGTACCAAATTTCCATCTCTTAATGATTTTAGTTAGCACAATACATAGCCAATACATTTTTCTTATTTATATCGGACAATGATAAATAAATAATGGGTTTTTAGTAGTGATAGTTTTTGAAGTACTTTTAATAAGTGAAGTGACATATATTAATTTTTTTATTTGATATCGGCTTGGTGGGCCTTTCATGGTTAGTGTAATAGATATATTTCTTTTTAACAATTGGTTATGGGTTGGGGGGGGGGGTATATCCTCGTACAAAAGACACCCATAACTATTTACAATGTTATAAGAAAGAAAGAAAAAATTAAGATAAAATAAATAAATAAAAATAACAATTCTTAAGAAAAGAGAAAAAGAAAAGTTAACCACAAAAACAATGACATCTATGGATTTAAAAAAATAAATAATTGACTTATAATGGAAGAAAACAACAACAAAAATATATATATTAAGTGTTTTACTTTATTTTTCCTAGTTACCCATTTTCCTACTTATGTTTTTGTAGTGTAAGCATAAGTTTTTACGTTGTTCCTAACTGTCCTAATTTGTTGTAATTTATTGATATTTACAACTGTACATAAAATACATTAAGTAAATTTGAAATAATATCGTAATAGTATGGTACAAGCATCTAGAGAAACTACCCATTGGTAGCACTCTAAAACTCATTCGTACAATATAAGGTCTCGAGGCCATCTTATTGTCAGACGCCTCGGAGGATTGTCAGGAATGAAAGAGGAAGCAAGGTTAGAAACTAATGGGTTTGAATGGTTAGGGAGTTTATAATGGAAGGATTGATATCTGGTTCGGACTACATCGGTTACATATGGAGCATCATGGATTCTATTTGTGACAAAGTAAGCATTAAGGATTTTACGACGAATTTTAGATTGTAAGGATTGGAGACGAGAGGAATTCGAAGGTTTAGTGGAGCCTCAAAGCGCAACTCCGTATGTCCACATAGGTCTTATTATTGTCATGTAGATCAGTTTTTTGTAAAGGGGCCTCTACATGTTGGCCAAGTCGTGGCGAACTCAGACATGCGCGTGCATGTGGATAGATGTTTGGCTTGGCTGGTACGAGTTGGCCTATGTTGTTGCCGATCCGTCGAGTCGGTTTTTTGGACACAAATCAAAGGGGGTTCGTGAGAGCGCTCGTGTAGCATTTCCACCATTGGTCTTTGTTTAGTTGCAACTGAGAGCTGTTAAGAGGTTAAATGTGTTTGTTGTTACTTTTTATTATATATTTAATCTTATTTATTTATATTTAATCTCCTTTTATTTTTTTATTTTTTGTAATAAAAATAATATAATCCCATTGCAATGGCTGAAACCACTTGTAAGTCCGCCAGGCTTGCCTCTCTGAAAAATGGCGGCTGTTTCAAAACATTAAAAATAATTAATTTTTTATTCGGAGCTCTATATCTTTAGAACTATCAACAACAATAGAAAATCTAAGAGAGCATCAATTAAAGTAGACTAAATTTGCTAAAATGTAAGCCCTAATAGAGCTATTTACGTTCAATAGTTCTCAAGATATAGCTTTTTAAAAAGCAACATTTCATAAAAATGATGTATGGAACGAACTGAAAGATCAGTAGTTAGTGAATTTAGGTTGAAAAATCTATATCTCAAAAACCATATGACGTTCAGATGTCTATTAGCACTCAAATTAAAGCTAGTTTTATGAGCTATAAAGTAGTTCATGACGCTAATTTTCGTAGGAGTAGTTTTCATGAAATTTGCTAAAATAAATTGATTTATAGTTGTTCAGACAAATTTTCATTTGCCAAATTTATATTCATATCTGAATATCATAAAAAACTACTATCCCTACGAAGTATAAGTGTCATTAACTACTTTATATTAAGTTAAATTTCCTTTATTTTGAGTGTTAGCAGACATGTACGTGTTATGGGTCTAGAGATATATTTTTTCAAAAATCCAAAATTTTATAGGAACAACTATAAATTAACATTTTGTGAGTTTATTTTGTCAAATATTATAAAAACTGCTTCTCCTAAAAAGATAAAAGTTATAAAGTATTTTATAATAAATTTAACTAGCTTTAATTTGAATGCTGGCAGACATCCGAAACGTCCTATGGTTTCTGAAAAAAGTTTTCATAAATCACACCTATTGTCCGTACAACTATAAATCAATTTATTTTAGCAAATGTCATTAAAACTACTATTCCTACGAAGGTAAAGGTCATAGACTACTTTATAGTACAATTATTTAGCTTTAATTTGAGTGCTTATAGACATTTGTACGTCGAATGGTTATTGAGATATAGGTTTCTCAAAATAGATTCACTTACTACTGATATTTCAGTACATTTTTATGAAATGTTGCTTTTAAAAAGGCTATATCTCGAGAACTATTGGATGTAAATAGCTCTATTATGGCTCATATTTCAACAAATTTACTCTTCTTTAAATAATGTTCTTTTCGATTTTCTAGTGTTGTTGGTAGTTATTAAGATATAGAGCTCCGAATGAAAAATTAATTTTTTATTTCCCCTACTTATACTTGGCAGACTCGTCAGTTTTGACTAGTAATTATACATAGTTTTCATTAAAGTAATAAAAAATTAGGGTGAGATAACTGCCTTTTTTTCTTCCCGGCTCTTGTACTAGTTGGACTAGTACTTGCTGTAATAGTCGGTAAGTTAAGTTAAATTAAAAAAACTATTTCATCACTAAAGAATGTAGACCATACCCCTCCCCCATAATCAACTGTTAAAAAAATATTTATATTGTAACGGTTATATTAACCATGTTGATCTTGTATAAAATAAATAAATAAAGAAGGAAAGATTTATTAACAGGTGAAACAAAACTACCCAATGCGTTCTCATTCTCTGTTATTTTCTAGGACGAATAAATGTTACCTTATGGTAAATGTTGTCCGTAAACTGGACAACCCTGGCTTAAACTACGACAGTTACTAAAGACTGAAGCTGAGGCAGTCACTATATTGGCTGAAATTGCCTTGAAATGTTACAATTACTATAACCCACAAAATGTGCAGCCTTTTTTTTTGTTACAAACATATTATTTAGTACATTATTAAAAAAAATTAAATCTGTACCGCTACAATCCAGGAGGGGTCAAAGGTGCAGTACTTTTTAAAGAAGTATTTGGAGGTATATGGCAAGAAGGTGATTTGGTCAAAATCACGCTCGACCATCATATTGGTTTGGTTTGGTTGGTTGTTTAGTGTCGCCAAACTTCATTGGTCATCAACGCGATTTATATTTTATTTAATTTTGCTAATATTCGTTAAATTTTATTTATTTTTGATTTGATAATTTTATTTATTTATTTTATTTTTTTTTTTTTTCTTCCGATCAAGTTATATTTTTGTCAGTAAATTTTGTGATTTCAAAAACTGAAACACCAATTCTATTTCCTTATCATCGTCTCCAATGGTTTTTGAGATATCTTGGCTTAGTCCCAAGCTATCGAGGTGTGGTGTAAAATATGGGCATCGTTGGAAAACATAGCTTATTGTTAA
>NW_027105010.1:29402-64082 GCF_000696795.3 Halyomorpha halys | reverse complement strand
CTACGGCATTTGCGACTGGAGGTACCCCAGGGCTTGACATCCTTTTTAATAATTTTTAATTTGCTCATTGGGCTTTCGTTCCACATAGATTGGCATTGATCTTTGACTTCCTTTACAAGAGGCCAGCATATCTCTGACGGAGTTAAAATTGCTTTACCCCGTCCCGGAAGCGCGAGTGACCATCATATTTTTGCCCAATTAAGGGTACCAACCTTATTATTACAAAGTACATTATTACTAATACGATATATTTACACACATAATATTACTCACCTCAGTAGCAAATTGTTGAAGACCACCAATATTTATAGCCCCTTCTTCAGTCGCTTCAAGATTGCAACCGCCAGCGCAGAGATCACTAGTGGGACAAACCATTCCGCACGTGAGGCCCAAAGGATTGTCCGAAAATATCATTTTAGCTGCTCCATAGTAATTCTAAACATTAAAAAAATTTTTTTTTTAAATTGTATGCCATTTCGTAAAAGAATTTGTTAAATTTCTTAACTTAGCTTTTATAAAGAAGCTTTATTTTACTTTATATATATATTTTTTTTTAAACATTATCTTTTTCTCTCTATCGTATAGCTTTAACCGAATGTTTAAGACAGAGTGAGAGACATTAATTGTTTAGTTTATTTTTTCAGAAGAATTCAGGTATAATTCTCTACTTTAAACAATACATATTAGATACTGATATTTTTCACAAAGCGTTAATTAGTAGTTGAAAATGATAGTAATCCTTAAATATCTTTAAAAACGATAGTCGATAAAGAAACAATTTGGGAGTTGGGATTCCGAACCGAGTGAAACTAGAGCAACATGATTTTTTTTTCTCTATTATTCTTATCCCCCCAAATAAGAAGAAAATATCACACCTACCAATATGACAATATTTTTAATAGAAAGGCGATGGATAACTATATAAAAAATATTTTTCATGTCTCTAAGCCTCCAACTCATGAGTTGTCTGAAATATAATAATGACATAGAGAGTTCGAGAATCTAAGATGGCGTAAACCATAACAAAAAGTATCTAATCTAGATCCTACAAACCATAAGGTTAATTATAAAATGATAACAGAAATCTGGATTGTTTTTTAATGTAGAATCCATTATTTATGGAAATTCAGAAACATTTATCTAGGTCAATATTTTTAATTAAGTGCTTGATCAGATGACCGAAATGAGTCATTTTTTTAATATATATTTTTAATCATAAAAATTCATAAATTATTGAAATAATAGTTATGTTATTTGAAAACCTTTCGTCACAATTCATATACTACACTAAATACCTAAATATCAGATTTAAATGTAATCTACCTAATTTTTTTGAAGGTTATTTTTTTTTTATTTCATTACCTTGTTAGATATACTTGTTATGAAGCTTTTAATATCAATCTGAGTCGGGCAGGATTTTTGGCATGGAGCATCTGCACATTTCAAGCACCTACTCGCTTCTTTCAGAGCTGCCCTCTCACTCAGTGTCGTATGTTTCACATCTTCAAAATTGTTCTCCAAATTGCAACTCTGAAACATTTTTACAAGCTTGATTAAAATACTCAAAAGGGAGATGGAAAGAAAACGTATAATATAAACAAATTAAAATAAAACTTAATTTTTACACAAGAATTTCTACGTATCGAGCTGAAGGCGCCGTATAAAGGTCCAGGTACAGAAAACTTACAATTTTTCATCACGGGTATATTTAATATACGCATTATATACTAGAAAAGGTTGATTTTCATGGATTATAAGAAAAAATTAAATAAACGTTCAACTGCTTAATTATGCAGAAATTATTTATAAAATTACTTTCTGATGTTTAACACATCAGTAAAGACATGCACCAGTAATTTGTATATAAGTAATTAAAGCTGTACTTAAAATATATTAATAATTAGAAAGGTTGTTCTTACAGTGCAGTTTTTGTCTTGATTTCTTTTCCAGTTGTACTTTTCTTGTTTGATTATGGCCGTTGGTTTCAAGTTGGCATATTTGTTTATCCTGGGATTGAGACTGAGTATATTCTAGAACAAATGCATTTAGTATTAAACATTATATATTATTACTTTTAATTATTATAATCAATAACAAGTTTGAAGATTCATAGAAAAGAAGACGATTAGAGACAGCCAAGTGATAAAGAGGATTTAAAGTGACCAATATGGCTATACGTAAACACAAACAAATAGTTGTCAAGGTGGTGTTAGATTAGATGGTTCTGACTCAAATTGAAGATGTGAGAGGTACTCTATACCAAAAGGCCCTGACGTGTTACAGGTTAGATAGCTGGCTAAGAGATTAGTGGACGGAATGAGCCTAGTGGTCGTGAAGGGGGTAGCAAGACCTACGGGAACTTGCCGTAGGTTCTTGCAGGAAAGAAACTTCACTCTTCAGGGAATTAGCCTGCAGTCGCGAAGGGGATTGGGAGATAAGGTATAGGAAGAAGGAGAGATTCAGAGAAGACAGAGTGAAATAAAAGTCTAATATATATATCTAAAAATAGCACAAGAATGTACTGATCCACTATATATATATTCATTGCCTCCTAAGGAGGAGAATACACTGAAGGGGAAATGCGCACTTAACTCTGCCAATTTGTGCCTGGCCAACTCTCTAGGCTACTAAACGCAATCAGGAGATGCTACGAGTAAGAGGTTAGCTTTTAGTGGATCAGAAGATTTTATTATATTTATTGATTATAATATTACATTTAAGTTGTTCTAGTATAAATCTGATATGGCGGTGTCGCTACATGGTAATAGTTCATTAATAAAGATATAAATACTACAAAAAATACAAGCACTAGTACTTTTTGTTTCAAAATGGGAACGGCTTTTAGTAGTATTATACGAATTTAAAAGAACAAACATACAAGTCAACTTTATAAAAGTCGGAGAAATTTTACCGATTACAATCTATCAGACTAATCTCATTAATTTATACTTCATAATGAAACAGGGCTCTGAAAGTGCTTAGTCACTATAATTTGTAGTATGCACTTGACAACTGACATAGAATATGGAAACTTCAAAATATCATACAACTGAGGAACACCGAGAAACAGCAATTGATGGGGAAAAATTAATTAGAATAGGTTTCTTGTTTCCATTGATTTGGTTTGACGCACGATTATAAGAAATAACAATACTCGTAATGACTCGTGAAACACCATAATCACGTATCCTTACTTTTCCTAATAATGTTCGATAATCCGAATTTTTCTCTAATCCGAAAAGTTTGGATTACTGAAAATTAAAAAAAAAATGTAGCTTCATCAATAACAGGTTAATTCAATAGAAAAAATTATATGCCAGAATTATTTTTACTATAGTTAATCGTTGTTCAGAAAGGGCATGTTTATCAAGGTCTCTGACCGCATGTGTTTCGCAATGCTGGAGCAACTGCTTCGCCAATCAACGGCCCATTGCTAAATTTTGTTTAGTGGTGTAACTTTGTTAATTGCAGTATAGGACTCCAGTCTTGGCCGATAAAAAAAAAAAACTTCTAAGAAATAAATATAAAATTTAGAATTTCTTCTTAGTATTTTTAATATTAAAAACCCTATCTTGTGCCACACCTCAAATTTAATTTCATTACCAAGTAAAAGTTACTTATTTTCACTATATCAATAAATTAGTTTTTTTGTTGAATTATTTATCTATTTAATATCAGATCGGCCTTGTCGGCCTTACATGGTTAATGTAAGAGGTATATATTTTTTTTAAATAATTGATTATGGGTGGGTATAGTCTCATACAAAAGACACTACTAACTACATACAATGTTATAAATAAAACAAAAAATTAAGACAAAATAAATAGATTAAAATAATAATTCTTAATAAAAGATAAAAGTAAAGTTAATAACAAAAACAATGGCATTTATTTATTTAACAAAATAAATAATTTACTTCTAATGGAGAAAAAAAAGAAAGAGAATTTAAAAAAAAAAAGATGAAGAGAAAAAAAAAGAAATTAAGATAAAATTTAGAGTGCTACCAATGGGTTGTTTCTCTGCACGCGTTTAACACTCCATTTTAACTTATATCAAATTTACTAAATGTTTTATAATGTACAGTTGTAAATAGCAATAAATAAATTTTAAAAAAAAGATAAAATAAAGTTTTAGAGTGACAATAACAGGATGGCCCCCTCCTTGGGCTCCAGTCTTCGGGTTGTGGTTGGGTTTCCTAAGTTGTAGGTTACTGCTCCTTTAACTGTAGGTAACAGGGAGTGGAACTTCATGAACCTTTTTGACGCAATCCTCTATTGTCTCTATTTGTAATTCCCGATGTATTTGGTTAATGAATTAGTTATGAAGAAATGAAGAAATTGCACTTTCACTTCACTGATAAAAATAACGGTGTATAAAATTTGTCATTTGAACACCTTTTAGTCTTTTGGAAACTGCCTGACCAAAAAACCGATGGAAACTCAACTTGTTTGATGATTTCTATCATATTTTCGAATATGAAGATTTAGAGAAAAACGTGCTAAAATGAATAAAACCTGGATGGAGGACCTGATGGCTGAACGGGCTGGGGCGAGGGTCCCAGAGCGCTTGGTTCAAAAGGTTGTGGGTTCGATTCCCACCTGGGCTGGTCAAAATTTATTTCGCGGTGGCCCCTAGAAATGCTGTATAGGTCCTCAATGGAGGACTTGAGCCAAAAAAATAAAATAATAAAACCTTTTACCATTATGATTTGGTATGAACCCTACGTTTTCAATGCCCAGAGACCGGCACTACATTAAAATATACCGCCAATTTTATTAAGGATTCGCATGTCTCAAAACAATTAATTGTCGTGTTTTCCTTCCACAGTTTATGTCTTTTTATAACATTTGAAGTCAGTTTAATATTAATGAAACATAGAATATTATTACTTAAAAAAATTAATAAAAAAAAAAACATGTGGGCTTAGAAGGAACAGCTAGTTAACACGTAGCTTATTAAGAAGTACTTGGGGATGTTGAGTGTATTGAAAAGCTATAAAACGATTCTTGAAAAACAATCTTGAATTATCTTAAAACATTCTGAATAACTTGGACTACTCATTGTATTCTTAATTAATAGAATTTAATTTAATATAAAAGTAATTAATATATAACAATAAAGAAATTGAGATAGTAAATTCGGTTCCTAACTTAATTTTTATATTAAATAAAAGGAATAAATGACATTTTAACGTAAGTTTTTTTTTAAAAAGTTAACAGAACGGAAGGTATTTCTTTCTATTTTATATATACCATGAATTATATGTAATTTATATTAGATTACGGATTTATAAGTATGCTGTGTGATATAGTAACCTGATGAATTTGGGCAGCATAGATGAATAAAGTATTTCTCTCTCCTACAAACGGACACATGAATGTATGTAACGTACATAAATAAACTAAATAATATTAGCCCAAATTTTTTGTATAAAGTATTATATCCATTTATTTATTGTATCCAGTACTTAAATAATTGGATTTGAAATTGCCATTTGTATACGTAACCCAAAAGTTGAAAATTAGATCCCAATTCCTTCCTTCTGATTTGCAGTATTTGTCTGTTTGATAATGTTAAATATGCATTAATTTTTTTGTTTTGTTTTTTAATTGTGATAAACATAAATAATATGTCCAACTTATTATGTATTGTCTAGAATGTCTTCTTATTATTTTATTATTTTTTTTTTTTTAAAACTTCTATTTATATGTAAGCCATTGGCTGTACTGGTTAACTCTATTTATTGTGGGGTTTGCTTCAAAAATGAATAAAGATATTATTATAACTTAAATTCAAATCTTCAATTTGTTAGCGAGGTTCCGATTAGCAAGAGTTTTCTGTATTTAATTATTTCTTTTTATTTCAATTAATTTTTATTGTCATAGCAATGTTATCAAATCCACTATCGACTGACAAGATTATTTAATACAGAATCGGTGATTTATGTCAGTTTTTTTTTCAGTCATGATAATACACCGATAGTAGACGGGATGGACCCGTCTCGACTTGCTGTCCTCTTTGTTGATTTATTATACACAAAACTTTATGATATACGATTAACTTTATTGAACCTCTCGAGGCTTCTTCTCCGTCTCTGTTGCCACGAAATACACCTCATTTATTTATTGATATTTCTTATCATTTTTTAAAATGTAACTTGACTTCACATTCAATACAACTAAAAGCTTCGAGCAACTTGATGTCGAGGCAAGTTGAAGCATCTCCCAAATTAAAGTCCTTAAGAGATTGCTTAGTTGGCGACAATGAATTATAGGGATGCCTGAAGACGACCTATGCAAAAGGAGTTACCTTGTCCTTCATAAGACTGACATAGATATCACAGTTATGATTCTTTTAGTAATCTCGAATGCCTTAACTAAAACAGTTCTGATGACCTAACTTTCTTTTAAAGTTTTTAATTATATAAACTTCTTTTTCTTAGTTAATTTCAGAAGAACTTATTAAAAATAAGTATAATACGCTGTATCTTTGCTAATAATGAGCACATTTCGATGATTCATTTTTTTTTTTTTTTACATCACCCAATTAAACAAAAAATATACTTTTTGAGTTATGTGCAAATGAAATCTTTTTTTCTTCATATATTTTCCCTGCTTTTTCTCGGATTTGTTTTATATAAGAAATTACTCCAAGACTATGTATTCTGTATGTGTATATTCTATATCCATCAACCCATAAATGGTGGATATACAAACAAAAAAAATTTTTAAAACCGAATTTGGAGCATACCAAAAATTATTATATTTTATAGAATACATAAGTTTTTTTTAGCCTATGACACAAAACCAACAATGATTTTCGCATATCAATCAAGGACTATATCGAATTAAATAAATAAGATTATCTAATCATTAATCGTAACAATTATGAGATATATCAAGTTGTTTAATTTAGTGTTTATTTTATGATTGAAATTCCTTCTTAAATTTTTTTAAGAGGGCAATAATTAATAAACGATGTAAATTTGATATTGAGATTATCAGAAAAAGTAACCTAATTCAAATATTTGTATACAACTCGACACATGGCAAACTAGAGGCTAAAAATGAATGAATATATTATCAGTAAGTGATAATTTCAGCAACTGACGTATTAATCTTTTATTTATCAGACTGAGCTCTTTTTTTTTTTATGTTTCGGAGGAACCAATTAAAGTGACCTACATTAATAAATCATATGGAATTGTAGAGATCGCTCATGTTCGGTAATTTACTGGACTTAAGTTCATAGCATGGATTAGCTCATAGAGGAAGAACGCCCAAACCGAAAAAGAAAGATCATCAGAACTGTTTTAGTTTAGGCATTCGAGATTACTAAAAGAATCATAACTGAGGTATCTATGTCAATTTTGGTCGTTGATTCCATACCTACAAATTATAAAGAAGCAATGAATATTTCCGGATCTAGGACATTTACAGGAGCAATGGGAACGGAGTTTTTGGTACTATAGAAAGTTTCTAATGGATAAGAAAATTATAGATGTTACACTTAATAATAGAATAAAATCTAATACGAAGCATTAATCTAGTGTCACTGAAACAAGTTTGTCGAGGTGGGTTATTTTTTTGATTATTCTGCTTGTCCAGAAGACCTGGACAGCATCGGTTCAAATTCGGCCAGAGGGTCGACTATTATTTCTGTGATGATCCCTTAAAATGGAAACTTAATCCCTTACCATGGTGTTAAAATAGGGTGGTAACCTGTAGATAACTCCCTCCCCCTGTATGTCAGAAATGATTAGGCAAGGGGTAAAAAAAAAAAAGGATGAAACCGAGCTGCGGAAAGAGGGTGATCTATTGATTTTGTAAGGTTTTCCTAATAAAATAATATATTATCGAGGTGGGTGTATCATATCTGACTCTAATAGATATGTTATGTACGATTGACTTGAAGACAATGTGTGTTCAGTTAATAAAGGTAAGGTAATTGACGAGGAAGATGACTAGATAGGATGAGACTCGAAGGATGGTAACCTCGTCCTACCAGGTACTATTCCGATAAACACGAGGGAGGAATGCAGACCTGGAAAGTAGCTAGCCTCCAGAGTCATGCAGGAAGGTGCCTTCGTCCTGCCGGGTACTATTCCGACAGAGGCGAAGGAGGTATGTAAGCCCGGAGGGTAGTTAGCCACTGGATCTGACGAAGGGATAACAGGTAGAGGAGAGAGATCATATCAAGGGTGACAAAAGTAAGAACCATTTTGGAATCAGAATCGACTATAAACCGAAACTATCTCATGTGTAGAGTGTGAATTAATGGTCATTTGTGATTGATCAGGTTTTTTTTTTTTTTTTTTTTCTAACCTCCTATTTATTTATTTTTAATCAATTACAATTATATATTACTTAACCTAGAAAAATTATATATACACACATTTACATTTTATCTTGTTTTGCCTGATGGCATTATAAGATGAGGAAAACTTTGTCCGCTGAAGGCGGAACTGGATCAGGGGTTTTTTCAGACCCTTATTTATAGGCCTAGTGCATTCGGCTGTGACCGAGAAGCGGTCTTATCTTCTCTGCTTGAGTTAGTTTCGTGCTTTATTTTGGCATCGTTTATTTATTATTTTATCGACATTGCAAAGTAATATGTACAAAAATTAATAATATGTAAAAATAGCAATATGTTTTTACAAAATACAATAATATATAAATTTGAGAGCTTCGGTGAGGCTCGAGGTGCTGCGCTCTAGTGGATTATAATTGAATTCTGTTCCTTTCGCTAAAAGTTCTATGAATTAAAAAATTATGAAGCTCTAACGAGTTCACATTGATTTTAAGTCTTTGCGTGAAGCAAAATATGAATCGTTCAAAAACTTTTCAAGAAAAGGATCCATGTTTTATTATAAAAGTGAGAAGGCTAATAACGCTGGCTGGTATCGCCATGTAACTATTTTTTTCTGTATATAATTTATTAATATGATAGTTGTTAGTGTTAAGTTGATCTAAAATTAAAAGGTTTAAAAATTAATGAAATTGTGACAAAATAGGGTAATTTGATTTATAATTAATGACCTGGGCAGAATAGCCTGCAAAACGGTTTTTAATAATTAGATGTGTGGTGTAAATTTATATTTAAGATGACCTTGAGGATGGCTGAGTTGGTCGAAACGTTGGACTGTTGATCATATAATAGAGAGTGTTGAGACTTAACATGGATACCAATTGATTTATTTAAACAATGAATACTATTCTCAAGAAATTGAAAAGATTATATATAAAGTAGATTATTAAATTTCAAGAGCGTTGTGTAATAGATCTTAGTATCGATATGCAATCCACGGTATTAGCCAAATGCTCACTCTAGATGTTTCAAATGATTCATTTTGAAAATATTACTTCTTCTACATAAATCATAGCATATATTGTAGCTTTCATCATATGAATTGCTCCCTGGAACATTGTGAGAGGGCTTCACAAGACAAATGGTATTGTAAGAATTCATACTGGCCTGATAGATTGGCAGCCGTTATGGGAATGGATTCTTCCTCCATACCCATCTGGTTGAAGGTAGATATTAAATTAATTGTAGAAAATGTAGTTGACCCACCTGCCCACAGTGTTCCACGCGTCATAGAAATATTAAATACACAAAACCGACAAATTTAAAGCTTTAGGATATCCCTTTGGAACAGAGATCGTTATAACACCGGCGGTCCCAGTACATATCATGGGGAAGGCCTGCGCAATATTCTATAGCTCCAAGGTTAAATTCCGCTTCTCGTTAAACCTTTTAGTCTGTTTAGTAATTCTTCAATATTTATCTTTTGACGTTGCTTGATTTTAATTACTATAATCAATTACAATTCTTATTTTCTTTTATACGGAAGGGTCCATTTTTTCGAGACTATTCATACGCTTTAACTAAATTTTTCTTCAATTTAATTTTTTGATTGTTTGGTTTATCTTAAATTTCTGGAATATATCGACTTATTTTACGATTTTATAAAATTGTTGATTTCAATCTTCATCTTTTCTTTATTTGTTTTCATAATATCTTCTTTTTTACTAAATATTCATAGATTAAATAATTCATTCACTGTTTCTTTTTTAATATGCTCACGGGGAATGAATTTTTCATTTCTCGTTTATCATCTCAAGAGGTCGGGTTTTTTTGTATACTTAGCATATTTTTCTACTTTATACTTAGCAGGAACATCCAGTGATGTTTTTAACAATTTTATTTTACATTAATAAATATTGCACTAAAATACATAATAAGTATTTGGTTTATCTCTTATTTTTGTTTTTCCTTTCCTTCAATTTTCCCTCATTATCTCTGCGTGCTTTTGTTTTCTTTCTTCTGCCACGCGACCCCCTTTTTTGAATTTCTCTTTCCCACAAGAACCTTAATTTCCTTCAGTCTTTTCTATATCTTTCTCCGTCCAGGCAGTCCTGTTCCGTTATCCCTAGTCTTTCCGTTTCTCCCTTCCTCTGCCTGATATATCCTTTAGAGCTTTTGTATCCACGTATTTTTTAGGATATTTTCTTTTTTAGTCTTTCCGGGGCAATTCTTACCATATTTTCGTGGAATTTCAGTCTCCTGATCCTTATTTATGTTTCTAGGTCTTTTTTGTCTTTGTAGATTTTTTGTTGGGTCTAAGCCTGTATTCTTCATGTGCCTTTTTGGGGCCGTAGATTCTTCTTAGGATTCTTCGTTCTATTCTCAGTAGTTCTTCCAGACTGGGGAGGCATGTGGTTTCCGTCCCGTACAGTATTATTGGTTTAACTACTGTGTTATAGTGTTGTATTTATACACAACTTTCAGTTACCACCCAAGGTAAGTCCAAGTTTTATGTAGATGGGTGAATTTGTGTTGAAGTTATCACTATTTCGGTGATTTTTGGGTTTTTTGTGTTGCCAGAAAAATTCATATTTCAGGGTTCCTCGAGATGGAAGTAACAAATGTAGATTGTGTTCCTACCAAAAATACAACAGTTTAACATAAGATAACAAAGTCTTAAAGCAATAAGGAATCGGATGTTGGTACTTTCCTGATTTCTTCTTTTTTTAAATATTTTTTATTTATCGATTGATTTATTTTTTCAAATAAACAACACTGAAGATACTTGAGATAAAGATTTTTTGGAAAATCTGCATTTAAGCCCTATCAGACTATTTCAATAAGGGTAAGACCTAGCTTATATTAAAGAGCATTTAATAGTACATTGACATGCTGAGTTTAATCTAAATCGTATGAGCTGATTTGGAGAATGTGAAAAATAGATTTTACTAAATACAAATTCGATTTTATCGAAAAAGCTGCTGTTATATCCTAAGCATGTACACGCTATAAATACATAATTTCAGTTCTTTGCGACTTATCGTTTTTGAGTTAACCTGTTCACAGATAAACACATACACTATTTTGTGAAACCAGTTTTTTTGAACTCAGGGGGCAACAAAACCTGTATTTCCGTCGATAACTCGAATTCAAAATTTTGCACGATACTTCCTATTACTATATATTCCATATACCTATATGTATATGGAATCGATGGAATCGACGGTGGGTGGATTGCTTAAAAGGGGCCACCCTAAAGAAGTACTTTCCTACCGTTGGTTCACGCCTAGAATCAACGTGGGTCCTCCCCGACTACTGGATCTCACAGTTCCTCATGGGGCATGGGGGTTTCCGAGCTAAGCTCGCCGTACATGGCATAAACATCGATCATCTATGCCCAATTTGTCAGGTTCCTGAGACCGCTGAGCACGTCGTACTTGCCTGTACCGCCTATGAAGCATTGAGTGCCAAGATGATGAGGGAAACAGGACTTTATGTTTTGACTGAGAGCGATCTTCCTGAGCTGATGAAGAAAGAAAACTACTCGCACTACAAGACCTTCGTGTATGGGTGGAAGGAGGCTGTGGGCTCTACTCACTCCTCCCTGGGTAGGAGAGAATAAGCTACACCAGCAAGGCCTCAGTAGAAGAGCAAGATTTGTTTTGTAGCAAGAGTAAGCTGTGTGTACAGCTATGTAATGCTTGTGTTATATACAGCAATGAGGGTGATAAATAAATAAATAATACCTATATGTAAGCGAATGCAGAAAATAGTTGAAGTTTTAAAGTGTACTGTAGTATTAGTATAGATTGAATTAATTTTTTTTAAAAATATTAAAATAAAATAAAAATTCTTTTTAAAACCCCTTATATTAGAGGTACTGATATTATTATTAGAAAACGTCAACTATCTCAGGATGGCGCAATCATGTCGATATGACAAAGGATGATTAAAAGATAGATTAAACAGAATTGATAATTTTACAAGTGTTTTATTTTTAAACAAATAAATTTTTGAAAACAAAAGAATTCGCTCTCAAACCGAAATTCATCAAAAAGACAACGAGAAATATATATTATTTCATACTTCAGAATACATACTATTCATAAAAAAAATTATTCAGGAACGTTGCTACAATAAATATTTGAATGTAAAGTTCCCCAACAATTTTGGCAGGGTTTCCCAACTTACGCCTGGAAAATATTCTCTAAAATTTTATCTTACCCTAAATATTTTTGGAAAATTTATAAATAATTTTCAATATAATAACATCTTTGAATGATGTTTGACCACAATTTTCGCAGTTTGAAGTAGGTTCTAAAATTACCCAACTTTAGGGTTTTCATATTATTGAGGGTAGGCTTGACGACGTACCCCCGCTACCTCTCTAATGACGACGTCTCTGAGACTAATATTAACATTAAATCAATAACATTAAAATATTTCCTAAGTCAGTAAGTATAAGATCTCAGAAGAATTTTATGATTTATGACCTTATTAGCTGCAGAAAATATACCGTAGGGTAATATACTGTTAAAAATATACTGTTCGGAAGCGATGATGGCATAGGAAAATCACAAAGATCGGACACAGAGCCATGATAACAACGTCGAAGTATCGTGGCTGTTGATACAATAAAAAACAACAAGTATTTAATGGGCGCCGGAGAGAACAACCGAATTGGTCATATGTGAACCGCTTATCAACCTAAGGGTATCAGAAGTTAAAGTGATCAAGTACCATTATTGTGGAGATGAGGTTCCTAATTGGAAGTTAAAGTGATCAAGTGACATTTTTGCGGGGATGAGGTTTGTAGTAAGATGTAAATACGATCAGGTGACAGTTTAGCGGAAATGAGGTTTGTTGTTGGAGGTAAAAGTAATCTGGTGACAGTATTGTGGCGATGAGGCTTGTTGTTGGAAGTAAAAGTGATCGTGACATTTTTGTGTAACTGAAGTCTGTTGGAGGTAAATGTGATCAAGCGCCATTTTTTCGGAAATAAAGTGATAAGTCAAGAATGTAAAATAAAAAAAAAAGGTTCAATTTATTATGAAAAGTAACCCTTTTGACGGTAACCCTCCATGTACTACCTTTTACAGTTCTGAATGCACAATATAATATCTCCATGATTTATTGTTGATGCTATTACCATCAAACAGGGACCAATATGTATAAAGGCGAGGCTGAAGACCATAGGGTTATCTGGCTGATAAGTTCTTAAGCAGCACCGCATTCAGGAATGTAATAATAAGAGGAAATAAAATTTAATAATTTATATGTTGAAAACGTATTATTTTAATCATATCATGGGATAACAAACTAAAGCCGGTAGCTGAGCAACACTGTTGATAGCAATTAGTCACGAATTATGATTAGATAGGAACATAATTCTAGATAAAACTAGGTCATGGGATAGATATAGTCTGCTCTAAGATTAATATTTTTTAACCACTCAGCGTTTTTTCTACTTTCTATTCGTTTTACGAGAGATGCTGTGTTACTTTAAATATATTTTGTAGAGGTGCACTGGAGGACCGCTCGATAACGCCACTAAGGTCTTGCCACAGGGATGGCAATTTTTTTATTTAAGTCCAAATCTGTTATAATCGTTTTTTTTACATTTATTGTTTAAATAGTTGAATTTTTTTTTTTTTACACCCGTTGGCTAACCCCTATTTAATTTCTCAAAAATAGAAACAGATGCTCGATATATGAACCAATTATTCATCCTATCAATTGTTCTCGTCATATTTATTTCTAAAAAAAAAAAAAAAAAAAAAAAATGTGTATAACACTGTATTACTGAATACACTATTTCTTACTGGCACTGAAGTTTATTGAGTTTCTTTTAAGGGGGTTAAAACACGCTAAAGTTTCAATATGAAGAATAATTTTAGAAACGGTCTAAAATAAATGAAATTCGAAGTAATACATAAAGTTTAAAAGTTGTGAAATGTTTTGTTAGTTTTTTATAAAATTGTGTATCCCTAAATAAATGTTTTTAAATATTCTGCTCCTCAGAGACGTCTTAAAAGAATATGGCTTCGAGACCTTCTAATGAAGAATTATTAGAGTGCTACCCATTGGTAGTTTCTCTACACGCCTGTATCATTTCATGATGATCTTACATGAAATTTAAGGACGCGACGGCCGTACGGGTTGGGGCATAGGTCCCAGAGCGCACGGTTCGGAACGCTGTGGGTTCGATTCCCACCTGGGGCAGCTAATATTTATTTTTCAGCAGTTCCGAAAAATTAATCTTGACACTCTCACCTTGGTTAGTACGGGGCGGCAACTCAGGTAGCCGCCAGGGGTTGGCAAAAAGGACCACTGGGCCCATTTGCAGGAAAAACCCCCCCTCCCTGGCCTTGTAGCTCTTTTTTATCAAGTGTGGTGGATTTCGTCTTGTGTGAAATCGGATGCTTAGAGTTGATACATGATTTTTAAATTAAATTTAGATAGTCGTAAAATAGATAGTCGAATTTTGTTCAATTTCCTTTGAAATTAAATTTTTACTACGAATCCACTATTAATATAAAAAATTACGTTAATAAAACAAAAAGTATAAAAAAAGGTTGATATATTCCTGAAATATTTAAAAATCGTTTACTGATCTCTTGATCGACTGCAATGAACTGTATACTGTTCAACTTCATGAAAACTCCATATCTGCTGTCATTAAAACATTTGAAGAAATAAATATTACAAAATGTATAACAATATTTTGTGAATGCAAACAAAATTTTTGTTCAATATTTTCGCCACCCGCTTACAAGTTTTAAGATAAATGAGTCCAAATAACCAGTACTCGCAAAATGGTTTATTTCTATGTGCGCATCTGTTAGTAAACTGTCAAGCTCAAAAATCGAAAATTATTCCAAATAGTAAGCAGCTACGATTATTTAGGAGTTAATTTTCCTTGTTTGGTATATTTTGATACGCAGTAAAGCAAGTGTCATAAAAATCAAAACAATCATCATTAATACTTTGCTGTAGTGTTCAGGTATGAAGTGATATCTTCGTGAAGTCTCCAGTATACACCGACTTATCGCGAAAAGTTTGACACCTCATTTTAAAATTACCATAGCCTTTTGATCCGTTTGAAAACAGGTCCTTCACACAAGTTTCAACTTTTAGAAACGATTCAAATATCCAATTTAAAATTGAAATTCCAAAAATATTGAAGTAAAGTTCGCCCATCAAATCCTTCAATACAGAACTACAACTGGTGCTCCCCTTACTTAAAAAGCTTCTGAATACCATGTATTATTTTATTTTCGAAAAGGAATAGGCCAAGATAAAACAGACTATTAATTTTTAATATTTTTTTTTTCGTTTTTTATCGAAGAGAAATAAGAGAATCTGCCCATTTGAGGGCAATAAGTATTAATCTTCAAACTCATTCATACAATATATACAGAAAAAGAACAAAAGAAAAAAATGTAAATAATACCAGCAGTGCTCATTGAATTAAAATAGTAAAAATACTAATACAAATTCCCAAGACTAATACTAAATACAAATGTTACCTACTCGAAAAGGATAATACTAACAGCTTTCAAGTTACAGTCATGGGCGGAATTATTTATAAGACCTACCCTTGCGTAGGAACATACTAAAAAGTAATTGTTGTATATATAACAAAGAAAACGTTTATGAGGATTTAAGTCTTATAAATTCACAAGTGGTGTTATTATACAATAAAATTAAAGTTGTTCTTATAAAGATTATTTTATTGAGGAAAATGCCTGATTGAGCACTCCTACCCCCTCCGATGTGATGAGCGGGGGGAGGGCAAAAACTGCGGCAAAGCAGCGTCCAGTTACAGTGATAATTTAAACCTTGGCCTAATCTGATCTCAAGGAGGCATAGACTTTTGCAGGCTGAGAACTGCAGCGGCGCCGACTCGAATCCGGCCAGGGGACCGGGGTATTCTACTTATTTTTCTGCGGCGGAATGAAAACTTGACCACCCACGATGGTGCCATAACTCCTTCGTATGTCCAGAAATGACAAGGAAGGGGGGTCATAAGAAAAAAAAAAGAAAGGGGCCTAATCTATTAGGCTGTTTGTAGCCTAGGGGGTTAAACCGTGACCAAAAAAATCTCGGACGCCCGTTCGATTCCGGCCTGGAGGGTTAACTTGTATATTGTGGCGATTTCTCGAAATGAAAACTTGACCCACCCATTCTCATTAGATTAGGTGGATTACCAGTTGGATAATCCCCCCACATTTTTAAAAAATATGCAGGTAGGATCTATCAGTAATTGTTAATCCCAGCTTATTCCAGACCGGGTTGTAAATGCAATTCAGAAAATCTGGTAAATTTATTAAAAAGATGGCAGTAAGCAATGAATACTATTGTCAAAAATAAATCTATAACAAAAGTGTAAAATAGAAAAAAGAATGAACCCCTTTACTTTGAATTGTTCGAAAAACCCAATATACCAAGGAATGGAAAATCTTAATGGGTAAGAATTAATTAAACAACAAAACCAAACATTATAGGAGAAGGTTATATTATTCCATTCCTAGTGTTCCAATTATAGTGTTTATTGGATAGGTTTGATTTAGGAAGCTCTTCATCTGTCTAACATTATTTTATACGCTTATTTATTGTTATCAATGTTTTAACTTTTGGATTTTTCACCTTGATTTCGAAACGTAATTAATTCTTATATTTTTTTCTATTTTTTGAAATAATAATGACAACAGTTTTCATGACTGTTGTAAATTATATGTTTTAGCCAAAGTTAATTATTCAATAAATAAATTTTTACCATAGTTAAATATTAAAATTTATATTCTACAAAAAAATATTTGTAATGCGTGATATTACTTGTGATTCAATCAAATATAGCCTTTATTTGTGCAAAGTTAACTCTCTGAAAACACACGTGCAGAACTGTTATTCACAGCAATTGGGGAATACCAACGCCCACTGCAAACACTGTTATTCACAGCAATTGGGGAAAACCCACTGCAAACAGTGAACATATGTTTGCCACAGGCTCACCAGATAAACCTACTTATATTACGTTTCCGTAATATGAAGAAAACCGAAAATTGA
Organism: Halyomorpha halys; assembly: GCF_000696795.3. Lineage (NCBI taxonomy): Eukaryota > Metazoa > Arthropoda > Insecta > Hemiptera > Pentatomidae > Halyomorpha > Halyomorpha halys. The sequence continues at coordinate 46,706 of NW_027105010.1, read as the reverse complement.
TGGGTGCTTCACCGGATCAATCATGGGGTTGTAAGCTTTGTTGAGGTTTGAGATTAATTGAGTGAAGTAAGAAATATTTTTATACCTAACTATGCATCAATCAAAATTATATCCAAGTTTTTGAAAAGAGATTTGGAACTGAATAGAGGAGTTCTTGAGCTATAGCAACGGGAAGTGTGGACGAGTATTAAGGGAGGGTTTTGAACCAATGAAGATTGCCTTTGTTTTTTCTTGGTTCAAACGCAAAATCTCAAGTATCTGAACGAAATTCTATCAACATCATCATGAAGCTTACGGGATTGAGGCGTCCCGTAATCTTTAGGATGGTGTGCTTCCGAAAATTTAGAAAACTATGTAGGTAAGTAATTAGTCTACAAATGAAGTTAATTGCAGTGGATAAAGTTCGGTAAGTCATTAATATAAATAGACCAGAATGTTACTGAAAAATTCTTCCGTGAAAACAATGACTATGAGGAAGATTTAGTGGAAATAATTACAGCTTGGTAATGTAGAGACAAAAAAGAATGGGGGCAACTTAAAATACTGTTAGATGGAGAATAGTTTTATGTACTTTGAAGAAAATTGGACAACCAATAAAAAATTAGTTCAACTTTGGCCTGAAGGTATGAAGCTAGAAAATAAAATGTGTCTTTATTCGAAGGGAAGACAAAATTATTTTTCAGGCAAAAAACGAAAAAAGAGTTTTTAAGGTTAAGTCGTAGATGTGTATAAATGTGCAGCTACTCTCCACTTAATCAGTATTCAAAATTCTGGTTTAATACAAAGCGTGGAAGAGAGTGGCATTCCACCATCTAATCGTTGGAATGAGAGAAATAGATGAGTTCGACGGGATAATGCAACAAGAAAAGGACTTGTTCTTAGAAAAAGACAATCTTCTGAAGTTGAAGAGATAAGAGTTTGCCATAAAATTAGTTTAAGGGTGAGGATTAGCGTGAAAATGCTACGCGAGATTTGAATAAGATCGTTATGTAAAAGAGAGAACCCTGGAGTTTAGGATCCATGTATCCATAATATTCATGTATCCGAAAACTAGGTATTGTGGGTTGGTTCGGAGTGTGCAATGAAGAACACGAGGAAATGCTTATATGCGAGTAGAAAACAAAAATTGGTATTGAAAGTCAAACCGTGGGATGATTAAGTGACTGTACATATAAACTTAAGAAAGAATGAAGTTCGATCATAATAGACTTTAAAACAGCGGTGAAATATGGCCGTGGTTACCAAACATTTTTCTCTGGGGTACCCCTCTTGAGCTAAAATAAATTCGCTACACCTTTGTTGGGCAAAATAAAATTCGCTACACCCTTGTTGAGCAATAATAAATTCGCTACACCCTAGTTGGACTAAAAAGAAAAAAAAGCTACACCCTTGTTGGGCTAAAAAAAAAATTACGGTTCAATTTCCAAAGAGCGAGTGAATATTTAGAAAGACAAGAAAAAACAGAGAAAAGTAAATACTGGAATGCACGGTATATTAGATATTTTAATTAAATTTTTTTTTTTACATTTTAAAAAGTGTCAATCACTTGCGGCCCCTAGCATACGATTGTTTAGGAATTCTGGAATAAGGTGTAAAGGAGAGAAAATGAATCAAAAGAGGATTCTATGATTGGAATTTAATATGATAGGATAAATGCACATAAGCCATAAGTGGAGAAAGAAGTTTGTTGATACAGGTTGAAAAATCTTACAATAAATATTTAGAAAGGAATCTAGAAAAACAGATACATTTACTGTTGCGAAATAAAATTTTTAAAAAATGCAGTAACAGAATGAGTCGTATACAACACATAAAATATTGTAAATAATAATACAAAATAAAAAAGTATGAACAATATGAAAATTATTATACAAAAATGTAAGAAGAAAACAAATAGCGTCCCTAGAGAAATAAAAGATTGGTAGGTATATTTGTAGAGAATATAAAAAAATGAAATGAAAACGTCTATATATTTCCATTAAATCAAAATATTTTATTTCAATTTTCAATAAATGAATAAATTTCATTTTATAGAAACAAAACGAGGAGGAAATTTTGAAAAGCTTTGAAGATTAAAAGTTCAATAAACTAACAATAGATATATTTACGAAAATCATTATTAAGTTATTTTAAACACATTTAGTTTTAATTCCAAAGTGTAAGGCTTGTAATTCACATATTTCCAATATATGAGTATTTGTCATTTAATACTATAAGTAATAATAGACAAAAAAAAAAAAAAATAGAACTCAAGCTAATATCTAATTAGACTACAAAAGCTCTATAATAATGAGTAGTCGTTTTTACCTCTATATCCGGAGAATCAAAAGTTAACCCACCCTTAAGCATCGCTACCGTTTGATGGACTAAAGGAGAATAATTTCCTCAACGACAGATAACGAAAGGCCTTGGAAACATCTGAGATTGTAAACCGTTATTCCCTCCAAGTTTGAAAGGAAACGTATCTTTTTCCTTACGGCAAAAAAAAAATTATTAAGTCAGTCATACGTTTAGGCAGATTGAGATCATTTCTAAACCATTATTTGTATAAAAGATCGTTTCTTATGGACTATGGTCCCCTAACTATGTGATATTGTTATCTTAAATAGTTATTAAACCAATTTCTTAAGCACCTCTATCAGGTCTTTTTTTTTTTTTTACTAGTCATTTATTTTACTATTATAATGAATAATTATTTTATTTATATACTTCCTGAAAACAAAAGGGGCTGACCTAGAGGTGCTCAATGGTAAAAAATTTGTGGAGACATCTGTCAAAATATATGTGGAATGAAGGGCCACAAAACACAGTCGAATCACATTCCAAAAAATTTAAATAGGCTTAAAGAAAGTATTTTGAAAACTTTAATACTTGTTTAGGCGAATTTAATTAATATTATAAAATACTTCATAAAAGAACTAAAAATTATTTATAACAATCATATTTTACAGAGCTATACAAAGAATAATTTTATTCCTACATTATACCAGGATAAATTTGGGAATTAGGGGAGTAGGGGTTGATGGAGTAATAATTGAGGTAGATGAAAACCATTAGTACTTAGGGAGATATAGAAATAGTGGTATAGTATTAAACATTCGACGGGTTTTTATTAGAGTATGAAAAGAAAGAAAATGAAGTAAGTAATTTGTAGGACCATATCATTCAAAACCTTACTTTCAGAACTAAAAGGAAACCAGGGGGTAGTAATTATTCAAAATTGTTGAAGATACAAATGAAAAATAGACTGAACAGGACCACATTACTAATTCACATCATCATCAAAGTGTATTCCTCACCTTCAGTATTGTTGATTCTGAGGATGACAAACTAGGAACATAGAGATAATATTGTGTAGTCTTAAATGAAGGAAGATGGAAAATCAAAAGCCTTTCTAAAATATATTTGGCCAAGTTCATGTTCCAAAGAAAAATATAAGGAAAGAGATATATTTTCAGTTTAACTAACACACAGTGTTATAATTCTCTGGAAGTCAAACAAGCAACAATCTATATTATATGTATTTATTTAAAACACATATATTTTTAATACAATTCTAAATATCAGATTATGACTGTTATTGTAAACAACTGTATTTGTGATATCTATATGGATTGTTTGTAAATTTCACAACATAATAATGACAATGGTAAATACATACCAACCTTATTTCTTCTTTTTCCCTTTGAAACAATATCATTTTTATTAACAGTTAATCCAACCCCATTTTTTAAAATAATATATAGTTTTGAAAAATCTTACTATCAAATGGTGCAGCTGCTTCTGACTTTTTTGATTGACCAACAATATTTCATTTATAATTGTTTTTCAATGGTCTGTCTGGCTGAGTGTATATAATAATAATCAATTAAATTAGCATTAATAATTAAGTAATAAATTGTAAATATATATAAGTACTAGCTTACACAAACATTTAATTTTGTAAGTACATTTTCAAGTAGCACCAATGTAATAAACTAATCTTATAATTAAAAAAAATATTTTTTATATTGCATTATAGGTAAATGATGATATAAACATAACTAGTTTCCTGAAAAGGTTTTTAGCAAGCTCAAAAAATAAAATAAATAACTTTCCCTCTTCTCACTATTAAATTCTAAGGTAAAACTTTATATAAACTAACAACTGTTCTACTACACATAATACAAAATTAAATACATCACACAAATATTAAATTAAATACATTCACAAGTGTGAAGAAACCAAGAACATTTACTAATTCTTACAATTTTAGGCTTTATTAATTGATTAAACGATAAAAACTATTCTATAACTCTTTTTTAGAAATAAATAAAAACATTCCACCTTAAATATAAAAGATATATTTCATAGACTGATTTAAATTTCTTAATGAAGAATGAGTCTTAAAACAAAACTCATATTAGTAACAGTTCTGAAACCTCTAACACTTGTTTAAAGAGACAGTGTTAGGCAAAAAGTAATTAAAATTACCTACTAAATTTAAAATTGCAGAAATACAATTACAAGTTTTTGAAATTCGAAGGTGAAATTATTCAATGAACCACTGTAATTGCGGTCCGCAATTACAATAGGTGCTTGAACCGAAATAATTGTAATTGCTAATCACAATAAAAGAAAATTGTAATTAGTTATTTCCTAGCATTCCTAGAAACTCTACGTTTGTTAGAGTATGGTTCATAAGTAATAAACTTATTTTAGGTATTACTGTGCAAAAAAAATGTTCCAGGGGCGGGAAATTCAAAAATTGTACTTATACTACATTTAATTAGACATTAGCATTCGACTTCGGCTGACTCAAAAAATAAAAAAATTAGCCTAACGGAAGTAGAGGTCGTGCTTACTCTGACTAGCAACTGTTTAATTTAGTTTTTTAGTTCCCACCTTTGAAGCTTCTTATGTACACTATTACCTTTTTTTAGGAGTTACTAATGAAATATAAATGAATAAAATATTAGCTACTATACATGGTTGGTGTACAAGACCCTCTCGACACAAAAAAAGTGTCTGATATAAGATCGTTCAATCCTCTTTGAGAATCCTTAATACCCATTTCCAATGAAAATTTCAAATGTAAGTGATCTGGAGAAAGACCTGAAGAGGCTACCTGGTGTACTTAATTCGCTATAAAAAAGGATGGTTTAATCGAGTTTTGAACCCTTTATGTGTGATTCTCAATGAAGGCTTCATTTTCAGGGCCAAAATTTTATGTAAGTGAATCATCTTCAAAAACTCCCCAATTTTTTCACGTAGCTTCCAGGGATAATAAAGAACTGTATATAAAAAATTAAAGTTCAAATCAGTTTGGAAAGGGGTGGGAGAGCAGACAGCACAGTTGGTGTTGCAGACAAAATCTGAGCCCCCCACTAACTTGGAATGCCGAATATTTCTGAAAGCAGACGGATGAGACTGAACCAACTACGGCGGCATCGGTTCGAATTCGGCCAGGGGGTCGACTTTTATTTCTGTGGAGGTCCCATAAAATGGAAACGTGATCCCTCACCATGGTGTTAAATAAAGTGGTAACCTTTATATAACTCCTCCCTCCTGTATGTCAGAAATGACCAGCCAGGGGGTAATAATAAAAAAGTATGAAACTAAGCTGCAGAAAGAGGGTGATCAATTGTTTTTGTAAGGTTTTCCAAATAAAATGATATATTATCGATGTGCGTGTATCATATCTGACTCCATAGAGATATGTACGCTTGACCAGAAGATAATGCGTGTTCAGTATAGGTAAGGTAGTTGATTAGGCGGTGAATAGATAGAATGAGACTTACAAGGTGACAGCCGTAATTTCTCTAAGGATGGTAACCTCGTTCTACCGGGAACTATTCCTGCAGGTACGAAGTAGGTATGCAATTACATTTTACTGAATAAGTGAACACAATAAATGGCTAGAGAAAATATAGGCAGTGCTTCAAGGTGAAACGAACTGAAGCTCTTTGTCTTGGCGGGAGGCGCTAATGGTTTTGACGAATGTAATAGTTACAGTCTAGACCAGCAGATAGCGTGTCACTACAACATATTCCTAGTTTAAAGAACGAAGATTTTAATCGAAATTGATTTTGTTAGTAGAGTTGATTATGATTTTTTTTTTCAATGGATATAACAAGCATTGATAAAAAAAATTGATAATATATTATTACTAATTTGAATAAGAGTAATATTATTCGAAGCACAATTGAATCGAAATGAGAATAAGAAATAAATCATTTTTACAATTTTATTTGCATTTGTAAAATAATTACAATCAACAAATAAATTACAATATATAGGCATGGCATGGGTTAGTGTGCGGTAGACAGCATCCAGTGGTGCATCCTCTTGAAGTTCTAGTAAACTATTTGATCGGGCTCGAAGATCCCTCCTGCCATAGCTTTTTAGCCTTCGCCGAGTTACGTCAGGTATGTCGCTTGTCGCCATCTGTCGAACACATTTATTGAAATGCCCATGTCATTTGTCGTGAATCGTCATACGAATATGGTTCGCAACACTCGGCATGTGTAGATCGATGTGAATGGTCTCAGATGGTCTAAAAATTGTGATTGAAAGGTTTGTATTTTTAGCAGGTTCATAAATTTGGCAGGTATAAGTCTATATGTCTTAGTAAATAATTGTATACAATATATATATATATTAAGTTTCAGTCTGAGGGGTAGCTTCTCTATGTAGTAGGGAACATAACAGTCAGAAATTTAGCGTTTAACGTTTTGTCTTGATGTGCGAACCCCATGTCAACCTTCTGTCATAAATAAGTCCCAAGTACATTACTGTGGGACCAGGATAGAACCTTGAGGGAGTTCAGCAAATATTTGTTTGATTGATGACTTCGTTGAGCTTTGTTGAACAGATTAGAAGTGGCCATGAAGAAATGATTGTAGAACAAAATAATAAATGTGATAGTACTTTTATGTGAAGTATAACAATTATGGGGCTATATTTTTATTAAATAGATGTTTTGTAAATTAAAACTATCATAATTTTCCCCCTTAAAGAGCATACCTTCAATTGGGAAGAATGTATGGAGGTATGAGTGAAGGGATGGAAGATGGGGAATTAGAAAAAAATAAAGAGGTTTACAATTTATCCAGGGGCCAAGCCAATCTGACACCAACTGATTTAAATAATCTGCTGATATTAGTAGCAGAATTACTTTTTTTAATAACATGAAAAGTTAAGATCAATAATATTTTATGGTGGAGGTCCTTTTACCAACATATTTATTAAATCAGTTAGTATTTTGAAATCAATATAAAACTAACTATATTTTAGAAAGAATCATGACAAATCAACAGTTAATTGAACATGTTAGTGATTTTGAAAGGTAGAAGTCATTAATTCCAAATTATTATGAATTCCAATTGCTTCCGTCAGTGATTAAACAGAACAAGAGTCACAAAAAATCCAGAGAAGAAATATTCTTCAGGAAATTGGTACAAATATTTTACCTTTTTTTTTATTTTCCGAATTAATCATTAGCCAAACCTTTTTAATTTACCCTTCGTAGTCTGACTTTAAAAAAACAGTGTAACTCATAACTTTCACTTATCACCCTGCTCCTACTCAGAAGAAGTAATTACCTGCTCAAGTAGGGTTACTTAAAGTTATACAATTGGAATACTTCTCCATACTATATATTTCATATATAAGAAATGAAAGTAAAACTGTTTTTTATCAAAACAAACATGGGAACATAAAAATATTTATTAATAAATTTAGTCTATATATTTATTTTTGTACACCTTTATCACCTTCTACGATTTTATATGCTAGATATTATTTTACTTGAATCTTTGGCTTTTCAAAAGTATATTATACATCTATAGCAATACTCTTTAATTTCCAAATATTGATTTCCAGCTTAGAAAAATATATCTGCTTTAGCAAATCATCAAATCCTTTCTTAATTTATATTTATGTAGTTTTAGGACTACTAACAAAGACATATAATTAATTATGAAAAAATGACATAAGCCTTATCAGACTATTTCAATTAAAATAAGACCTCCATGATATTAAAAACCATTAAATTATATATTTATAATAGTTGATCCTAATTGTTAGAGCTGTTTTCAAGAAAAAAAGGTGTGAAATTGAGGATTTTGATAAAAATGTTGGTGTAATAACCCAAGCATATCGCTGTCCCAGTTGAACAGTGCAATGTCCAAAAAATAGTTCTTTTGAGAAATGCATGTAATCTCAGCAATAAGGGTAATACAGTAAAACACAGAATCATAGTAAAACATACGTCACATAATCAAAGTAAAATGTTGAGATATTAATTTTGAACTGAATAGATCTTATCCTTATTGCTAAGATTACATGCATATTATATGTTTTCACTGCTGCTGATGCATCCCTAAAGAGGCTAGACAGCCAACAGAACAAAGTACTGTGACTAATCTTGGTTGCGACAACTCTCGATGTAAGGGAGCTGCAATGTGTCTTCACGAGCGAATGCAAAGAATGGACTCAGGGTTTTGGAATAACTACAAAATTCCAACTCAACAGCTCAAGACACAAAAATTCTTCATGTTGAAAACCTAGACTTCACTTGAAGAAAGTGGGTTTAATTGCCAAAAGAGAGAACCATTTATGCAGGTAAATTTCCCAATCCACTATCAGTAAGTAAGTCAGTGCTGCAACTTCTCTGACAGGTAGATAAGAAAACAACATCTGGCTCTGAGTTAAAAGCAGAAGCCCAGGAAACAATAGCTCAAAAGTACCCTCCTCAGGATTGGCTTCACATTTATAAGGACAGATCATCTGAATCAACCGTTAGAAATACTGGAACAGGAGTTTACTCAAGAGATTTCCAATTAAGTACTGCATTAGGTAAGGAAGGTACAAACTTCGATGGTGAAATAAAAGATATCCTCATCGTCTTAAGAACACTGTCTAGAAGGCAAAACCGGCATGTTATCTTCACTGACTCTCAAGCGTCTATCCTTGCTGTTACTGACATGCAAGAAAATCTATGAATCCCCCTCCATGACCTGACACTACAAAGCACTAATGTGGTCCTACAGTGGATTCTGAGCCATTGGGGGATTTAAGGAAATGAAGAAGCAGATAGTCTTGCCAGGTAAGGGGCAAAATTACCACAACCAGTCCATCCAAGATCTTATGACTCGATAAAAAGAATGATAAGGACCATAATTGAGGAGGAAACAAAAACAACACAAGTGGATAAGGTGGAAGGGAAAAGATATGAGAGTTTAATACAAAACCCAATCCCAGCTGACATCCCAAGAGATGCAGTAGCCTGCTTCTGCCTGACAACTGCCCACGATTACCTGCAGAGTCATCTCCACAAGATAGGCCTGATTCGGTATCCTCCACAAAAGCATCCTGGCTTGTGTGCTGTGCGGCAAAGGAAGAAAGGATGGTGACCACCTTGAGACACGTCCTTCTCTGATAGAATTTAGAAAAAAAAAATTTGCTAAGAGGCATTTAAAAAAATCTAGTATATATTGGGCAGCAAGGAATCGAAGAGTCAAACAACCAACGACTTTGACATAAGAAAAAAAACATATATATTTCAAAATAACCATTGTTTGAGATGTTACACTGTTGAACTGAGCAGCAATACATCTACTTTAAATCTGTTATTTAACTTTTAAAAAATTTTTGTTTTTGAAATAGGCTGTTCACAATACACTGATAGATACATACACAAACCATTCAGTAAGACATACTTATTCGGACCCTGGAATCTGTTAACGCCTATTAAAAAAAAAAATTGTGTTGAAAAATTGGGTCAATAAATTTGGTGCAAAACCTATATATAATATAAAAATCAAGTTAGATCAATAAACCATTAGAGTGATTCAATAAAATAGTTGTTAAAAAGTTTTTCCTTTCATAAATTTCATTATTCAAAGAATCATAAAATGTATCAAATAACTGCACTTACCATTATCAAATTATAATATAGCTAAGACGCATTATATTTTCTCTCATAGAGTAACACAATAAAATTGACTACATTCTGAAAACATTACAGTCACAAATTTACCTCTTTCTGTTTGAATATTACAAGATTATTTAGGGGATTTCTTACGATCATATAGATTCTTTAAAATTGTTATCATTGAGTGACTTTAAAATAATTCTTTTTTTTTTTTGTGTGTGTCAACTATATGACCTTTGATATTTTTTTACATTTTAACTATATTTATTTTCTTTTATTTATATCTCATCTTCAAGAGAGATAGTATAATAGAATGGTTTCAACCTAGCAACTCAGGGTAGGGTTAAAACTTGATGATAGGCAGTTATATTATCACTGTATTAGGCATCTCTCCTTCAATTGCTGAAATGATAAATGAAATGGATTTAATAAATTTTTTAGAAAAACCATTACTAGTGAACAAATAAAATAAGACCTCAATGATGTTATTTCAACAAAATGATGACCTTAAGTACAAACCCATGTCAATATAGAATAACTAAAATGAAATTTGATGTTTTACAGGCAATCACTTTTTCTGCCTACCTTTTACCAACCACTAAATTTTCACACCTAAACATGATAATAGCTAAAATATTTTTAACTGTCAGCTATTAAACTTAATTTTCCAAACTCCCGGTTCCCCTTTATGTTCATTTATATTTCTTTTCTTACTAAAGAAAACTATAAATAGCTTAAGGATAATCTTGCAAATTTGCACCCAGCTTTCTGTAGCTATTATTTTTGGTTGAGACCTTCTTTCAAAGTATTTCTTCTCTCACTAATATGCAAGTTATTTTAAATGAAAAATTCACAATTGTGACTTGGCTAAATCTCCATTGAACTTGACTAGAACTTTCTGCTTCAATATGTCGATTGAAGGAATTATTCTTAAACAACAATTTATATTCCAGATATATTAAATTTTGATACCTAATTGAACTAAAGCAACAAAAGTCAATTTTTTTTACATTATCTTAGTGAAAATGAAATTTTAAAAAAGTATGGAAAAAGGAGGAGCCAATCATATATTATTTTTTGGAGACTAAATTATTTCATTCTGTTCATTCAAGCTTATACAACATAATCCTATAACATCAACATTCCTTTGACAATATATAAGTTCTAATTTTAGTATATAAATATTGAAATTAAAATAATAATTATATATACTTTCATTTTGTTTAATTTATAAATTAGTCTACACTTGTGTGAGTGTTTATAATCAGAGGCTTTACCTATGGCACAACTGTAGTTCATAAACTAAAAAAACAGCAAAAATACAAAAACAATTTTTAAATGAGTGTGAATTTATATTTAAAGACATCATCTATCGCAACACTCATATTTATAAACCAAAACAGTGTGTGTGGATTTTTAATTAAAGACATCACCTATGGACAGAATCAAATCTATAAAGAAGAAAGCAGCAGAAATAAAAAAACAGTTTTTAAATTAATAGTTATAATAATAAAAAAAAAAAAACAATTAAGTAATAAGGTTTCACTATTGAAGTAATACATTACTTATTAACACATTCACAGCTAAAGCCTTTAAGGCAAGATATGTAGAATAAAACAAAGAAAAAACCTAGAAAGCTAGGCACAAATGTATTAATTAAAATGATTAGAGAAATATATAGCAAAATTTATTATTGGTCAAATGATACACAAGAGAAATAATCAAAGAAGAAAAAGTTTTGAGTACAAATTTGGTAATAAAGATATGACATTTTTTTTTTTTTATAAATCAGAGACAAATTTTCATTACAGTTATAATAAAAATCAGCAAACAACAAAAGAAACACAAAGGTAACTTGATACTTATTTATGGCAGTTAGGTTTTAGTTGGCCCCTTTACATAATGAGATGTATTATAAACATGAAAACATTAATAAGCATTTACAAAATTTACATTTCATTTTGGGTAGACTTGGATAAAATCTGTACCCAATATTACTTTTATTGATTATGTACAACTAAGGAACATACAAAATTGAATTCAAATAATAAATTTATAGCATTATAGATAGTAATAAATAAAAAAATAATGACACTTTTAAACATACACTAAAAATTACAAACAGTAATGTAACTGAAGGGTAACAGGCTTAAAGCCATATGTATTGCTATTAATTTGAGCACTGTTATTCATAAAACAACCAATGTTAGTTCATGTAACATAATTGTACTATAATTAAATATATAACATTGCAAAGTATACAATGCACTTGACTATTTACAAAATATACAATAAGTAAAGCATTTAAAATAGCAAAGTAAAACTCATAAGAAATTCATATATGAGAATTATATATTCCATAACTTAATAGTAAGAATAATTATGAATCAAAATAATTTACCAATAAATATCATATGTATTTCAAACATCGCATGTATGAATAGCACATACAATAAAACATAAAAATATATATAATTTATGTATATATAAACTGAGAGAAAAATAAATTTACATTCATACTCATAAAGATAAGCATTTTCAAAAACTGCTTAGTTATTTAAAATGCTCAATAGGAAAAAATTTGATAAATGTAGAAATGTGCTCTTGAAAGAAAACAACTTTTTTTTAATGTTGTTTACTAATAAAATATTTTATTTATTTACATAATCAATGAATCACAATAAACAAAATTATGAAAGAGTTGAGTATAAAACAATAAAAACTACAAATGCAAAACAAACTTTTAAAGCTATGTGAAGTTAATAACTGTGGATTTTGAGAATACATTTTTAAATTATTCAAAAAAATTAAAGAAAAGGTAATTTTAAGCACCAAAATCAAGAAACATTATTAAGATATAATTGATTTATTTCTTTATGTAAGAGTAAATAATAATTCAGTTATAAAGCTACTAAATCATGATCGAATAACATATGAACTTTAAGAGAGGTTAAGAAAACATTAATTCTTTCTTATGAAGAAACAACAAACAAATTTTGAACAGAATAATAATTAGCTAATACAGAAGTTGCATTTTAAGAATATTTAAAAATAACACATTTAAATTAATGTCATTGATCTTGCCACACACCCTAAAGGTATATCACAGTTTTTACTTAAATAATAATTTAAGCCATAAATAATACTTGTTACAATCACTCAAAATGGTTAGATCAAAAAATAAGAATCAAAAATTTATAAAGCATTCTATATAATAACTATTTAATTAGCAAGAGTATCCATTTTCTTACAAGTTACTTTGTTGGAATCCAATAAATCAGTTTGTTTAAAATAAATAAAAGAAGTTGTAATTTACCTGAAACAATGGTATTTAGATTACAATCACTGTTAAATGCTTTAAAGAGAAACCTAAAACCTGATAAAATTACTAACTAGACTTAATCAATGTAAAAACTTGGTTTTTATTTGAACAGAGATAGATAATAATAATATCATTATAATAAATTGTTCAATATGATACATTGAATAAGTATATTATTTACAACAAATATAAACACACAAAAATATTTCATTTGCATACACATATTTCAAATTATTTAATTTGTAAATTTTTTGTAACCATATACATTGATTAAGCAATATTTCTATGAGTAAAAAAAACTTAAATAAAATCAATAACAATCGTATGAGGTATCAATAACTATGATTTACTATCAAAGATGATTTATGGTAGAAAGGAATCAACTATTTAAGCTGATTGAATCAAGAAAAATATGAATATAAAATCAAATGTAAGTTCAAAACATAATAACAATAATGAATAAAATTTAAAACAAATAAAAAAATGGTTTTGATAACACCAAATGAAATAGACTAAGCTATTGTTTTAATTTCTCTGATAGTATTATACTACAAAGAATTAACAAGAAGTAAGATTAAAAAATAAGTATTAAATTGAACAAATATCAAATATATATGATCCCATATCTTCGGAAAAAGAAATATATTTATATATATCAAGTATAAATAAAGAAATGCTAACCTAATTATATTTTCTTTTCCGAACATAATTAAATCTACAATATAAATAAAAGAGTTTTCATGAGATTTTTTTTTAAGCCTTGACTAGAGTTAAAAACTGCAGTTTAATTCACAACTTCCAATTATTTAAAAGAACAATAATTATAATAAAAATGTATAACTTGTTCTAGGGCAAATTTGACAGATAACTGAAATAATTATTTAATATCAAAACTGAAATAGTAAAAATGCCAATGATTATGCATTTCATAATAAATACAGTAAAAATAATTTATCACCATGCTTTTAATATATCTTAACCACCATGATGATAAAAAGTTCTTTTCAATGTTATTCTATAGTTTATATTGTATGCAATAAAACAATACTACAAAATCATGTAAATTAAATTTTTTGTTTTACATCATTTAAACTGAATTATAAGTAACTTTAAGTAATGAAAACTTGAATAATTAGAGAGATTCTTACGTAATGGAATGTTCTAGGAAATGTTTTAATATTTCGCTAACAGAATTTCCTTTTGCTTTTGTTAGGTTTTCTTAAATTTACGGTGTCACTGTTAGGAATACCCTGCCTTTCCTTCCTTTCTTTTTTAGATCGTAACACCTGCTTGGTTATCGCCAAAAACATCTACACAAACAAAAATTAAATTAAAAAAATATATATATATTTTCTCATCTCATGGAAGAGCAATAGTATCAATGACTTACATTATAGTTCCCCTCCCATTAAAACTAGGGACAGTATGAGCTGGCATGAGAAAATGATAGATTTCAGTAATGATTCTTATCATACTAACTGATTGGCTCATTCATAATCTCATATTCCAAGATAGTTGAAAAACTTTTCATTTCAACATAAAATCAGTGGCTTTCATAAAATAAATTGAAGTACAGTAAAGTTTTGATTAACTGAGCTTCCACATTATCTAAGCTTATATTAAAAAACATTGGCTGATGGAAAACTTACAGTAGGTGATTGAAGGCATAAAAGTGTGATCAATCAAAAAGTGAATAGAAGTTTGTGAAAACAAGACAAACTATCAAAATTACCTTAGAGGCATTGTTTTTATAGTTCAAACATATGAGAGGTAAGGGTCATTTCATTAAAGCTCTGAGGTTTTTTCATTATTTTTAAGATGAAAAAGGAAACTATACTATGAACTTAATGAGGTCTAGATAGTTGACCGTAGATTAATGATTGGAGAAGTTTGTCGGGGAGTGTGGTCAGCAAAGTTTTAATCTGTAACTTGACTTCTATTTTCATCATTGGCATTTCATATCAACTATTGTGTCATAACGGTCTTTCTTGACAGTTACATTTCTAGTGAATCCTTTGTCCGTCGCCCTCCCTGGTGAGACTTTCTAAAAATCAAAAAATCAATCGGTTTTAGGCATACCTTCTACGCCATAACATGAGTCTCCTTTCTCATTCTCATATTTCTTACATTATTCTTTTCCCATTCTCCATATTTTACCTTTTTCCTATTTTATATATTTATATATTTTTTTTATATAAGTTATATATAAGTTATTACTCACACTGTAATTCAGATATAAGTCACTCACTATATTTCATTTTCTGTCATGTTGTTCAATTTGTAGATTCAATAATTGTTTTTTCAGTTTTTTAGACACTACTTGCATATCTTATATTATACATATCTTCTTATCTACATGATATTATATTTCATCTTTCGCTGTTTTCAATCGTCTAATTCCACGATTATCAATCAATTTTAATACTATTCAATTATCAGTTATCAATTTTTTATCATTTGTGATTCAATTCAATATTTTGTATAATTCCAAATTTGTTTGTATACTATTCCTTTTCAATTTTATATTTCTTTAAATGTTGTTGTAATCTCTTTTGTTCTACAGCCCTGATGAAGACCTGAAACTCAGGTCGAAACGTCTGCATAAAATAAATAAATATTGTTTTGTTTATTTATGTTGTTCTTTGCTGACCACACCCTCCCGACAAACTTCTCCAATTATACTATAAACTTAGGCTGGCTAGACTTTTATTTATAACTAAATAATAGACATTTTATCAGCCAATTCAAGTTTTATTGCCTCATCTGTCAGACAATTTTATAAGGTAATGCAGAAAACAATTAAGCCCACAGAAATCAACAATTGTGATGAAATAGGATTGAACTTTGAAACTTTAATGAGCAAAATTCTTCCAAATAATCAGGAAAAAGCAGTAATAAGAGACATAAGGAAAGAGTTGAAATTCTCAGCAGTGCTAAATACCATTAAAAACAATGACCACAAACTTGAACCATTACTGAAACACAAAACAAAAGAAAAAAAATCTGGAGTTTTAAAAAATAATGAATAAAGATGAAGAGGACATCACCCAACATAGGACCTGAATCTGGAATCAGTCATACAATTGTGGATTGATCATGATTGAGATAAGGTACTACTTCAAATTGAAAAATATCACCGATCTTGTTATGTTGTAGGGAATGCGCAATGCAATGGCCAAGAAGCGAAGTAATGCAATTAAGTACTCTAAAATATTTTTTCAAACATTTTGAATTTTTTAGTATTTCAAAAGTATGTACACATATGTAATGTAATATCTCTATTTTTTTCTAGATATTGTGACCACGTTGAGAACTACTTTCGTAATTTGATTGTATTCTCTCATTCCATTTTCTTGATCTCCTGTCACTGCTTATTCATGTTAGAATTTGCTTATTTGAGGTAATTGTGGCTCATATAAACTTGGCTTATTGAGACTAATTTCATTAATAAGATAGTAATGAATTACCTATAATTAACAAGCAAACTTATCACTAACAAAAAAGTTGATATCCGTTTTCAGCACCTCAAGAAACCCTTGAACATGAATTTTTGAAAAAATGGAAAACATTTTTTTTGCCTTAAACGAGCCTAAAATTTCTTAAGAAAAATCAACACGACTTGATTAATCTACACCAAAATTATGATAAGTTTAGGGCTTCATGAAACACGCCAAAAGCCATAAATTCGACCTAATAAACAAATTAGAATCAGAGATATAAAATAAAATGTTTTTCATTATTTGAAACACATATTTCAGCCTTATAAGGGCATCAAGTGTAAATGTTATTAATAGGTTAAAAGATCTTACTAAAGGTTGAAATTCAGTTTTCTAATGGTTGTAGTAACGTAGGAATTATATAAAATGCAGGGGAGTTATAAATGATTATATGAACACTGGACTATGCGAGAACAAAACATCTACCAAACAAATCAAGTTAAATGAATATAATTTGCTTTTTCGTAAAAAAAAAAAATTGTCCTAATTTACTTGAAGCCTCATAAGGGTTTTATAATTTTTTGTGAATATAACATCGTTTAATATTTAGTATTCCAACTATTCCCTTA
>NW_027105010.1:27917-29352 GCF_000696795.3 Halyomorpha halys | reverse complement strand
AAATCAAATATAAATTAAATTATATACAATAGACAAAACGGACACTTGTGCTAACTGAATAAACCATTTAAGTGACAAATCAACCACCATAAATAACTGTTTGGATAAAATATCTTTACCTTATAAATAACAATCGTTTCCTTTGAAAATAAATAAATATATACATATTGTAAAATCATAGATTAGTAAATACTAGTGTATTGTTACTTTATAAGTGGTAATTAGATAAAGTAATCAACAAGCAGAGAGAAATAATCAACTAAATAAAGTAATAATAGCATATCAATTTGAGTTTTAAAAATAAAAATTATGAATACCTCTTCAACATTAACGTTTTCTTTAGCACTTGTTTCAAAGAGCTGAATAGACATTTGATCAGCAAATCTTTGGGCATCTTCTGTTAAAACAACTTTACTTTCTGGAGCATCGTTTTTATTTCCAACTAAAACATAACATTTTAATGAATATTAACCAATGAAAATAAACAGTTCATTCATAGCGACAAAATAAATAATTAATATTCTTTTTAATATGCTAACATGCTGGATCATATCATAAAGTTTATGATAAAATTTTATCTGAATTAGAAATTATCAAAACAGTTAATGATGAAAACAAAAATGTTCAAATGACTGAAGATAATACAAGGCCTAAAAAAGACAAATGATAACTTGTAAAAAAAAAAAAAAAAGGACAGTCCTAATAAATATTTACACCAGCAAGTAAACATCAAATTAATAAAATACATCAGCAAAAATAGGCTTAAATTTTTTTTTACAAAACATACAATGTTTGAAAAACATGAAATCCTCCATATAAACATACTATAGACACAGCGGCAGATACTATGAACAGAAAGGTTTAAAGAAAATAATGAAAAAGCAGCAGTTTATATTACTCCTTTCATTAATGAGTAATGTATAAGATTTTATATTTTACTATTTAATTTAATTTCTCTAGTAAAAATTGATTGATATATTTAACATTTACTGTATACATTACAGAATGATCAGATGGAAGAGTTTGACATTAAAAATATAAATAATAAAAACAAAAATTAAAATTAAAGAAAAATATACTTGTACATAGATGTAACTCAACTAAAAACTAAAACTTGAAATCCTAAAAATTACTAAAACTCAAAATCAATAGGTAAATAATTACAATTATTTAAATATTATGACTAAATATTGATGATTATCATTATTGATGGCCACATACTATTATTAATAAGTAACTATTATATACAATTTATGCGTACTACCAATACAACTAAAGACAAATACAAATAGAGAAAATGTAGTTAATCATTTATTATTACACTTTCCTCGATTTCAAAGAATTAGAAACTGAGTTGGGGATAACAATAAAGAGTTTTATATTTTTTTTAAAATTAACTCATTTTCAACAGTTCATGGATTATATAGTACTAAAT